>NW_027601445.1:0-24292 GCF_053455715.1 Rhinoraja longicauda
CTCCTCCTCTCTCCATATCCCCCCTCTTCCTCTCCCCACCTCCTCTCCCCATCCATCTCCCCCACCTCCTCCCCCTCCTCCTCTCCCCTCCTCCTCTTCCCTCTTCCTCACCTCCTCTCCCCATCCATCTTCCCCACCTCCTCTCCCCTCCACTTCCCCTCCACCTCCTCTTCCCCTCCACCTCTCCCCTCCACCTCTCCCCCACCCCATCTCACCCACCTCATCTCCCCCTCCTCTCTCCCACCTCGTCTCCCCCACCTCCCTCCCCTTCCTCCTCTCCCCCCCCTCCTCTCTCCATCTCTCCCCTCTTCCTCTCCCCCACCTCCTCTTCCCTCATCTCTCCCACCTCCTCTCCCCCTCCTCTCTCCCCCATGTCCTCTCCCCTCCATCTCTCCCCTCCATCTCCCCCACCTCCTCCCCCCCTCCTCTCTCCCTCACCTCCTCTCCCTTCCTCCCCTCTCCATTTCTCCCCTCCATCTCCCCCACCTCCTCTCCCACTTCCTCTCCTCCTCCTCCTCTCCTCCGCCTCCCCTCTCCATCTCTCCCCTCCATCTCCCCCACCTCCTCTCCCCCTCCTCTCTCCCTCACCTCCTCTCCCTTCCTCCCCTCTCCATCTCTCCCCTCCATCTCCCCCACGTCCTCTCTCCCTCCTCTCTCCCCCACGTCCTCTCCCCTCCTCCCCATCATCTCTCCCCACCCCATCTCCCCCACCTCCTCTCCCCCTCCTCTCTCCCTCACCTCCTCTCCCTTCCTCCCCTCTCCATCTCTCCCCTCCATCTCCCCCACCTCCTCTCCCCCTCCTCTCTCCCTCACCTCCTCTCCCTTCCTCCCCTCTCCATCTCTCCCCTCCATCTCCCCCACCTCCTCTCCCCCTCCTCTCTCCCCCACGTCCTCTCCCCTCCTCCCCATCATCTCTCCCCACCCCATCTCCCCCACCTCCTCAACCCCTCCACCAATCCATTCCTCCTCTCCCCTCCTCCTCATTTCCCCAGCTCTCCCCTCCATCTCCCCCACCCCATCTCCCCCACCTCCTCTCCCCTCTTCCTCTCCCCCACCTCCTCCCCCTCCTCATCTCCCACCTCATCTCCCCCTCCTCTCCCCACCTCCTCTCCCCCACCCCTTCCCCATCTCATCTCCCCCACCTCCCCCACCTCATCTCCCCCACCTCCTCTCCCCCTCCTCTCCCCTCTTCCTCTCCCCCACCCCTTCCCCCATCTCATCTCCCCCTCTCCCCCCTCCTCCTCTCCTCTCTTCCTTTTCTCCACCTCTCCCATTCCTCCTAACCACCCCACCTCCCCTGCTCCTCTCCCCATCTCTCCCCCACCTCCTCCTTCCCACCCCATTTCCCCGCCCTTCTCTCCCCTCCATCTCTCCTCCTCTCTCCTTTCTCCCCTCCTCTGTCCACGCCCTCCCTCTTTCCCCTCCACCTCTCCTGTCTCGCTCTCCATCTCTCCCTCTCCCCATCTCTCCTCTTCCCTCCATCTCTCCCTCTCTCTCTTTCTCTCCTCTCCTTTCCTCCTATCTCTCCTCTCTCCTCCCTTCCCCCCTCCATCTCTTTCCCCATTTCTCCCTCTCTCTCCCCATCTCTCCCCCTCTCGCCTCTTTCTCTCTCTCTCTCTCCATCTTTCTCTCTTTCCATCTCTCCCTCTCTCTCTCCCCAACTTTCCTCTCCTTTCCTCCTATCTATCCCCTTTCCTCCCCTCCCCCCTCCATCTCTCTTTCCCCATTTCTCCCTCTCTCTCCCCATCTCTCCCCTCCTCCTCCCCCTCTCCCCTCTTTCTCTCTCTCTCTCTCCATCTTTCTCTCTATCCATCTCTCCCTCTCTTTCTCTCTTTCTCTCTCCTCTCCTTTCCTCCTATCTCTCCCCTCTCCTCCCTTCCCCCCTCCATCTCTCTTTCCCCATTTCTCCCTCTCTCTCCCCATCTCTCCCCTCCTCCCTCTCCCTCTCCCCTCTTTCTCTCTCTCTCTCCATCTTTCTCTCTTTCCATCACTCCCTCTCTCTCTCCCCAACTTTCCTCTCCTTTCCACAGTCTAGGAGCTGCAACTGCAAAAGCTCGGTCACCCCTGAGCTTAAGCCTAGACCGTGGGATAGTGAGTAGCCCCAAGTCGGCCGACCTGAGGGACCTGGAGTTAGAGAGGGGGGTTAGAAGATTTTTGATGTAGGGGGGGGGGGAGTGTCCATTTAGGGCTTTATACGTGAATAGGAGGAGCTTGAAGTTGATTCTGTACCGTACAGGGAGCCAGTGGAGAGAGGCCAGAATCATCGGGGTGATGTGGTCCCTTTTACGGGTACCCGTCAGGAGTCTCGCTGCGGCGTTTTGGACCAGTTGCAGGCGGGACAGGGAAGATTGGCTGATCCCAGTGCATAGGGAGTTGCAGTAGTCTAGGCGGGAGGAAATGAAAGCGTGAATGATTTTTTCTGTGTCGTCGAATTGGAGGAAAGGTTTGATTTTAGCAGTGGTTCGAAGTTGGAAGAAGCTGGCTTTTACCACAGCGTTGACTTGCTTATCAAATTTTAATGCAGAGTCAAATATCATGCCGAGGTTTTTGACATGCGGTTTGACTAGGCAGGATAGACTTCCAAGACTGCCTGTTATCGATTTGATGGAGTCGGGGGGGGGGGGCCGAAAGAAGAAAACCTGGAGACAAGAAGGAAACACTTCCGGCTAATTTCTTATTAAATTCTTTTTAAGGGTATCAAAACAATCCTGAAATTAAATATTTCCAATTCTTAATCCTTGTTTTAAAGTGAATGGGTTCCAAAGTTTCAAAAAGAATCATATTTATTTCTCAGATTATAAGTAGCTTTTTCTAATGGGATACAACTACGCATTTCTGCATACCATCTTGCAATTCTTATTTCATTGTGATCTTTCCAAGTGACCGCCACACATGTTTTTGCTATTGCTATTGCTATTTTGAGAAATCTTTCCTGATATTTATCTAAAATTAATCCTGGTAATATTCCTTTAGTATCTCCCAATAAAAACAACCTTGAATCCAACGGTATGGTCTTATTCATCAATTGTTCCAAAAAGTTTTTTATGTCTTTCCAAAAAGGAGTTACCTTCGGACATGCCCATGTGGAGTGTAAAAAAGTACCCACATCCTGGTAGCATCTAAAACAAATTTCAGGTAAATTTGGATAATTAAGGGGTTGGACACGTTAGAGGCAGGAAACATGTTCCCGATGTTGGGGGAGTCCAGAACCAGGGGCCACAGTCTAAGAATAAGGGGTCGGCCATTTAGAACGGAGATGAGGAAAAACGTTTTCAGTCAGAGAGTTGTGAATCTGTGGAATTCTCTGCCTCAGAGGGCAGTGGAGGCCAGTTCGTTGGATGCTTTCAAGAGAGAGCTGGATAGAGCTCTTAAGGATAGCGGAGTCAGGGGGTATGGGGAGAAGGCAGGAACGGGGTACTGATTGAGAATGATCAGCCATGATCGCATTGAATGGCGGTGCGTACAGGCTCGAAGGGCCGAATGGCCTCCTCCTGCACCTGTTGTCTATTAAGGATAGCGGAGTCAGGGGGTATGGGGAGAAGGCAGGAACGGGGTACTGATTGAGAATGATCAGCCATGATCACATTGAATGGCGGTGCGTACAGGCTCGAAGGGCCGAATGGCCTCCTCCTGCACCTTTTGTCTGTTGTCTATTGAGATGAGGAGGAATTTCTTTAGTCAGTGGGTGGTGAATAAGTGGAACTACATCTCCCAGCGTCCCTCGCGGGGCGGCCCATGACGTCAGTCCGCACTGACGCCATTGATTGGCGGTGAGGCTCACCTGGTGACTACATCTCCCATCGTCCCTCGCGGGGCGGCCATGACGTAAGTCGGCACCGACGCCGTTGAGTGGCGGTGAGGCGAACTGGTGACATTGGACTACATCTCCCAGCGTCCCTCGCGGGGCGGCCCATGACGTCAGTCCGCACTGACGCCATTGATTGGCGGTGAGGCGCTAAGGTGACTACATCTCCCATCGTCCCTCGCGGGGCGGCCATGACGTCAGTCGGCAACCGACGCCGTTGAGGCGTAATGGTGATATTGGACATCTCCCAGCGTCCCTCGCGGGGCGGCCCATGACGTCAGTCCGCACTAACGCCGTTGATTGGCGGTGAGACGATATCTGGAATGGGACTACAGCCCCCAGCGTCCCTTGCGACGCGACGTCACAAACGTAATTGGGGGCGGGGTAGAGAGGAGGGGCCGCCGCCGCCATCGTCGTCGTCGCCGCCGCCGCTCACAGGAGGAGCTCTCGCACCGCATCCATCGGCTTCCAACGCACCGGGAGGATGGCCGATCCGAAGTACGCCAACCTGCCGGGCATTGTGAGTGTGCTGGGGGGGGCGATGGCGATGAGGGTGGGGGGAGGGAAGAGAGGGAGAGAAAGAGCGAGAAGCTTCCAGAGCGCTTCCAGCAACCGAACCGCGCCCCGGGGCGGGCGGCTCCAACTGTCACTCTGGCCCCGCCCCCTCCGGGGACGCATGACTCCGCCCCTGCGGCCCCGCCCGTGGATTGGTCCCCGCCCCCCTGGCAACACCCACCGCCCTCTCCCAATGCAACACCCCACTGATTGGCCCACCCTGCCCTGGCAACACCCCACTGATTGGTCCCCTCCTCCTGGCAACACCCCACTGATTGGTCACCGCCCTCTCCCAATGCCACACCCCACTGATTGCTCCCCTCCCTGCCCTGGCAACACCCCACTGATTGGTCACCGCCCTCTCCCAATGCCACACCCCACTGATTGCTCCCCTCCCTGCCCTGGCAACACCCCACTGATTGGCCCACCCTGCCCTGGCAACACCCCACTGATTGGTCCCCTCCTCCTGGCAACACCCCACTGATTGGTCACCGCCCTCTCCCAATGCCACACCCCACTGATTGCTCCCCTCCCCCTGGCAACACCCCACTGATTGGCCCACCCTGCCCTGGCAACACCCCACTGATTGGTCCCCTCCTCCTGGCAACACCCCACTGATTGGTCACCGCCCTCTCCCAATGCCACACCCCACTGATTGCTCCCCTCCCTGCCCTGGCAACACCCCACTGATTGGTCACCGCCCTCTCCCAATGCCACACCCCACTGATTGCTCCCCTCCCCCTGGCAACACCCCACTGATTGGTCCTCCCCCCTGGCAACACCCCACTGATTGGCCCACCCTGCCCTGACTACACCCCACTGATTGGTCCTCCCCCCTGATTGGTCCCCTCCTCCTGGCAACACCCCACTGATTGGTCACCGCCCTCTCCCAATGCCACACCCCACTGATTGGTCCCCTCCCCCTGGCAACACCCCACTGATTGGTCCTCCCCCCCTGGCAACACCCCACTGATTGGTCACCGCCCTCTCCCAATGCCTCACCCCACTGATTGCTCCCCTCCCCCTGGCAACACCCCACTGATTGGTCCTCCCCCCTGGCAACACCCCACTGATTGGTCACCGCCCTCTCCCAGTGCCACACCCCACTGATTGGTCCCCTCCCCCTGGCAACACCCCACTGATTGGTCCTCCCCCCCTGGCAACACCCCACTGATTGGCCCACCCTGCCCTGACTACACCCCACTGATTGGTCCTCCCCCCTGATTGGTCCCCTCCTCCTGGCAACACCCCACTGATTGGTCCTCCCCCTGGCAACACCCCACTGATTGGTCGCCTCCCCCTGGCAACACCCCACTGATTGGTCCTCCCCCTGTCAACACCCCACTGATTGGCCCACCCTGCCCTGACTACACCCCACTGATTGGCCCTCCTCCATGAAAACACCCCACTGACTGGTCCTCCCCCTGGCAACACCCCACTGATTGGTCCTCCCCCCTGGCAACACCCCACTGATTGGCCCACCCTGCCCTGATTACACCCCACTGATTGGCCCTCCTCCATGGAAACACCCCACTGATTGGCCCACTCCCTCTCCCGTGGCAACACTCCACTGCCCCCTCCTCAGTGGCGCCCCCTGTGCCCAAGGGTGGCAAAGCACCTCCCGCCCCCAGACATTGGGGCATTTTGGATATAGTATAGACGCGTCGGGCCGAAGGGCCTGTCTGATGTGAAGGGCGGAACCGCAGATGTTGGTTTAAACCGAAGGTAGACACAGAGTGCTGGAGTAACTCAGCGGGTCAGGCAGCATCTGTGGAGAACATGGATAGGTGACGTCACCTATCCATGTTCTCCACAGATGCTGCCTGACCCGCTGAGTTACTCCAGCACTCTGTGAAACGTCACCTATCCATGTTCTCCACAGAAGGGAGGGGAGCGTAGCATAGGGGAGGGGAGGGGAGGGGAGGGGAGGGGAGGGGAGGGGAGGGGAGGGGAGGGGGAGGGGAGGGGAGGATATTACGGTGGTAGTCCAACTCTGCCCTGTGAAGTGATAATCACCTCATGTCTAAACCTCTGCCACAGAGGGCAGTGGAGGCCAATTCACTGGATGAATTTAAAAGAGAGTTAGATAGAGCTCTAGGGGCTCCAGCTCCAGTCTTTCCAATCTTTCCTCATATGACAGTCCCGCCATCCTAGGGATTAACCCGGTGAACCTCGTTTCACGTCTCTTCCCTCCTTATCATCTACGCATCTGTGGCCTTTGTCCAACCATCTGCCTATCCGACACCCCCCTCCCCCTCTCCTGCCTCCACCTATCACTCAACCGATCTTCCTCTCTCCCAGCTTCCCACCCCCCACCCCAGTCCACTACAGTTAGGCTGAAAGAGGGTCCCGACCCGAATCGTCACCTATCCATGTTCCCCACACATGCTGCCTGACCCGCTGGGTTACTCCAGCACTCTGTGAAACGTCACCTATCCATGTTCCCCACAGATGCTGCCTGACCCGCTGGGTTACTCCAGCACTCTGTGAAACGTCACCTATCCATGTTCCCCACAGATGCTGCCTGACCCGCTGGGTTACTCCAGCACTCTGTGAAACGTCACCTATCCATGTTCCCCACACATGCTGCCTGACCCCGCTGAGTTACTCCTGCACTCTGTGTCTACCTTCGGTGGGACTTGGGTAGTTGGGACACCTTTGCCCGTCATGGGCGAGTTGGGTTTGTTTCCATGCCTGTATCGGTTTAGTTTATTGTTCCGTGTAACGAGGTACAGTGAGAAGCTTTGTTGCTGCGTGCGATCCAGTCAGCGGAAAGACTGTACATGATTACAATCGAGCCGTCCACAGTGTACAGTCACAGGGTAAAGGAATAACGTTTGGTGCAACAACTATAATGCAAGTTGGGGGTGGTTTACCACTGGGACTGCGTGTGCTGGTGCTGCAAGGCTGGAGATTCTGGCAGACTCCCTGCCTGGGGATGGTGCCAGCACTCTGGGCTCCCGGGGGGGATGGTGCATCCACCGTTTACTGGAACAGGGAGCGGGCCTGGCGAGATGCCGGTCTGTATCACCACTCACACCAGGCCAACACTGCCGCCAGTGAGGCTGCAGGCAGTCTGAGAGAGTCATAGTCACGCTGCATGGAAACAGGCCCACAGTCCCAGCCCACCCCACCCACACTGCCCCATAGTCACACTGTGTCATAGAGTCACACTGCATGGAAACAGGCCCTCAGTCCCAACCCACCCACACTGACCCACCTCCTCCATAGAGTCACACAGCACGGAAACGGGCCCTCAGTCCCAACCCACCCACACTGACCCACCTCCTCCATAGAGTCACACAGCACCGAAACAGGCCCTCAGTCCCAACCCACCCACACTGACCCACCTCCTCCATAGAGTCACACAGCACCGAAACAGGCCCTCAGTCCCAACCCACCCACACTGACCCACCTGCCCCATAGAGTCACACAGCACCGAAACAGGCCCTCAGTCCCAACCCACCCACACTGACCCACCTCCTCCATAGAGTCACACAGCACGGAAACGGGCCCTCAGTCCCAACCCACCCACACTGACCCACCTGCCCCATAGAGTCACACAGCACGGAAACGGGCTCTCAGTCCCAACCCACCCACACTGACCCACCTGCCCCATAGAGTCACACAGCACCGAAACAGGCCCTTAGTCCCAACCCACCCACACTGACCCACCTCCTCCATAGAGTCACACAGCACGGAAACGGGCCCTCAGTCCCAGCCCACCCACCTGCCCCATAGAGTCACACAGCACCGAAACAGGCCCTCAATCCCAGCCCACCCACACTGACCCACCTGCCCCATAGAGTCACACAGCACAGAAACAAGCCCTCAGTCCCAGCCCACCCACACTGACCCACCTGCCCCATAGAGTCACACTGCATGGAAACAGACCCTTCAGCTCACAGTGGCGCAGCGGTAGAGTTGCTGCCTCACAGCGCCAGAGACCCGGGTTCCATCCTGACTACGGGTATCACAAAATGCTGGAGTAACTCAGCGGGTCAGGCAGCTTCTAGGAGAGAAGGAATGGATGACGTTTCAGGTCGAGACCCTTCTTCAGACTGACTACAGGTGCTGTCTGCACAGAGTTTGTATGTTTAGTTTAGTTTAGAGATACAGCGCGGAAACAGGCCCTTCGGCCCACCGGGTCCGCACCGACCAGCGATCCCCGCACATTAACACTATCCCACACACACTAGGGACAATGTTTACATTTACCAAGCCAATTAACCTACAAACCTGCACGTCTTTGGAATGTGGGAGGAAACCGAAGATCTTGGAGAAGACCAACGCAGGTCACGGGGAGAACGTACAGACGGCGCCCGTAGTCAGGATCGAACCCGGGTCTCCGGCGCTGCATTCGCTGTAAGGCAGCAACTCTACCGCTGCACCACCGTGACCTGCGTGGGTTTTCTCCGGGTGCTTCGGTTTCCTCCCGCACTCCAAAGAAGTACAGGTTTGTAGGTTAATTGGCTTGAGATAAAAATGTCAAATTGTCCCTAGTGTGTGTAGGGTGGTGTTAGTGTGCAGGGATCGCTGGTCGCTGTGGACCCGGTGGGGTGAAGAGCCTGTTTACATGCTGTAAATACCGACACACTCCCCGGGACCCCCCTGTAAATAAACTTAGGGCTAGCAGGTTCCCAGGCGGGCTGAAGGGCCCGTCTCCCTGCTGTATCTGCCCAAGGCAAAGGATCTGTGCCGGTGGATCTACACTGTAGTCCCCGACGCTGTAGGCCCGGACAGTGTAGCCAGGATAGTGTAGGCCCAGACAGTGTAGGCCCGGACAGTGTAGGCCCGGACAGTGTAGGCCCAGACAGTGTAGGCCCAGAGAGTGTAGCCCGGACAGTGTAGGCCCGGACAGTGTAGGCCCGGACAGTGTAGGCCCGGACAGTGTAGGCCCGGACAGTGTAGGCCCGGACAGGGTAGGCCCGGACAGTGTAGGCCCGGACAGTGTAGTCCCGGACAGTGTAGGCCTCGACGCTGTAAGCCCGGACGCTGTAAGCCCGGACGCTGTAGGCCCGGACAGTGTAGGCCCAGACAGTGTAGGCCCGGACAGTGTAGGCCCGGACAGTGTAGGCCCGGACAGTGTAGGCCCGGACAGTGTAGGCCCGGACAGTGTAGTCCCGGACAGTGTAGGCCCGGACAGTGTAGGCCCGGACAGTGTAGGCCCGGACAGTGTAGGCCCAGAGAGTGTAGGCCCGGACAGTGTAGGCCCGGACAGTGTAGGCCCGGACAGTGTAGTCCCGGACAGTGTAGGCCCGGACAGTGTAAGCCCAGACAGTGTAGGCCCAGACAGTGTAGTCCCGGACAGTGTAGGCCTAGACGCTGTAGGCCTGGACTGTGTAGGTCCGGAGGCCTGGGCGCCACCTAATGGAGGTTGCGTAGGAACCCGCCTCCCGGCCCGGGCGGCCGCCATTGGTGGAGCGGGAGCTGGGTGAGGTCACGTGGGGCGCGGGGCGGTGACGTCACCTTGTCCCTTATTTGAGAGTGAGACAGTTGGCAACCCTACCTCCCATTTAAGGTCCCTGGAGATGATGGTTCCAGGGAACTTAAAAGACTCCACAGATGTGAGCGTAGTGTTGTTGATGGTGGGAGCGGAGAGGGGAGAGGGAGAGGGCGCTCTCCTGAAGTCCACTATCAGTTCCATCCTTTGCGTTTCAGGCCTTCAACGAGCCCGACGTCTACGAGACCACGGACTTGCCAGAGGATGACCAGGCACAGTTTGAAGCGGTAAGCTCTGCAAACCCGCGGCTCCTGCCCTTCCCCTTGTAGCCCCGCGCGCTAATCTTGCTTTATCTCTCCCCCTCTTGGTGCTCGTGTTAGTTCAACAGCCCCCCACTACTACAATCTTACACGTCTCTATAAGATCCCCTCTCATCCTTCTAAACTCCAGTGAATACAAGCCCAGTCTTTCCAATCTTTCCTCGTACGACAGTCCCGCCATCCCGGGATCAATCTCGTAAACCTACGCTGCACTGCCTCAATAGCAAGGACGTCCTTCCTCAAATTAGGAGACCAAAACTGCACACAGTACTCCAGGTGCGGTCTCACCAGGGCCCTGTACAACTGCAGTCGTCTTACATTTTACATAACACATCTTAACCAACTGCAATGTGACCTCCCAACTTCTATACTCAATGCTTGACGAACGATCAAAACTCTTTGACTTTCTGCTACATTGTGAATTCACAAAGAACCGCAGATGCTGCCTTCCAAACGAAAGACACAAAGTGCTGGAGTAACTCAGCGGGTCAGGCGGCATCACTGGAGATAGACACAGATTACTGGAGTAACTCAGCGGGTCAGGTAGCATCTCTGAGGAGAAGGGACGGGTGACGTTTTGGGTCGAGACCCTTCTTCAGACTGATTATAGAGTGGGAGGAAGAGAGAGTTGGGGACAGGAGTGATAGGTGGACACAGGCGAGGGAGGTTTTGGAGAGGCAGATGGTTCAACAAAGAAATGACAAAAATATAAGATCAAGATTAGGGTGGATAAAGGTTAGCGGTAGAGTTGCTGCCTCACGGCACCAGAGACCCGGGTTCCATTCCGACCACGGGCGCTGTCTGTGCGGAGTTTGTACGTTCTCTCCCCGTGACCTGTGTGGGTTTTCTCCGGGCGCGCCGGTTTCCACCCACACTCCAAACACGTACAGGTTTGTAGGTTAATTGGCCTCGGTAAAAAATTGTAAAATGGCCCTAGTGTGTGTGGGATAGTGCTAGTGTGCGGGGATCGCTGGGCGGCACGGACCCGGTGGGCCGAAGGGCCTGTTTCCGTGCTGTATCTCTGAAGTCTAAAGCCTTCCTGCTCCACATTTCACGCCACTTATCTGGTCATCTCACTTTCATCTTCAGCCTTTGTCCAACCAACTGCCGCTCAAACCTCACCCCCCTCCCCTGTATCCACCCATCACTCGCCAGGCTTTTAGAGATACAGCGCGGAAACAGGCCCTTCGGCCCACCGGGTCCGTGCCGCCCAGCGATCCCAGCACACTAACACTATCCTACACACACGAGGGACAATTTGTATTTAACATTTACCCAGTCAATTAACCTACATACCTGCACGTCTTTGGAGTGCGGGAGGAAACCGAAGATCTCGGAGAAAACCCACTCAGGTCACGGGGAGAACGTACAAACTCCGTACAGACGGCGCCGTAGTCAGGATCGAACCTGAGTCTCCGGCGCTGCATTCGCTGTAAGGCAGCAACGCTACCACCCCTCCTCTCTTCCAGCTTTCCTTCCCCCACCTCAACCCCCTCCCCACAATGTCAGAAGAAGAGTCTCGACCCGAAACGTCACCTATCCATGTTCTCCACAGATGCTGCCTGACCCGCTGAGTTACTCCAGCACTCTGTGAAACGTCACCTATCCATGTTCTCCACAGATGCTGCCTGACCCGCTGAATTACTCCAGCACTCTGTGTGTCTTTTTTGGTAAACCCTCTCCCCTTCCATGTTCCCGGTAGTCATAGGAGCAGATCTAGGCCATTCGGCCCATCGAGTCTACTACGCCATTCAATGGTGGTCATCGTGAGATTTGGGAGCCATTTTTCTTGATTGAATTGTTTGGTTTTCTGGGGTTTGGCTTGTGGGGGGCAAGGTTTGTTTAGCAAAACCCAGCCTGACCGAACGTCATCTTAACCCCATCACCAGTCCCCTCCCTCACCACCCCCTCTCCTTCATTACCTGTCTCTACACCCTCCCTCTCTCCCTCACCCCGCTCCCCCACCCTCTCCACACCCCTTCCCTTCTCCCCCCCCCCCCCCCCCCCCCCTCTCCACCTTTTACGAGGATGTTGCCAGGACTAGAGGGTGTGAGCTACAGGGAGAGGTTGGGGCAGGCTGGGACTCTATTCCTTGGAGCGCAGGAGGATGAGGGGCGATCTTATAGAGGTGTACAAATTCATGAGAGGAATAGATCGGGTAGATGCACAGAGTCTCTTGCCCAGAGTAGGGGAATCGAGGACCAGAGGACATAGGTTCAAGGTGAAGGGGAGAAGATTTAATAGGAATCTGGGGGGTAACTTTTCCACACAGGGGGTGGTGGGTGTATGGAGCTGCCGGAGGAGGTAGTTGAGGCTGGGACTATCCCATCGTTTAAGAGACACTTGGACAGGTACATGGATAGGACAGGTTTGGAGGAATATGGGCCAAACGCAGGCAGGTGGGACTAGTGTAGATGGGGCATGTTGGCCAGCATGGACAAGTTGGGCTGAAGGGCCTGTTTCCACGCTGTATCACTCTATGACTCGATGACCTGCCTCCTTCCCTTCCCCCTCATTTACCCCCCTCCCTCCTTAACCCAAGTCCCCACGCTCACCTGCTCCCTCACCACCCTCCCCACTCCACCCTCCCTACCCCCCTTCCTCCCCCACCTTCCTGCACCCCTTTCCCCACCCTCACCATCCATCCTCCCCTCTCTCCACACCCTTTCCTCCCTCGCCCCTCTCCCCATCTTTCCTACCCCCCCAACCTCACCTCCCCCTCACCTGCTCATTCCCCTCACCACCCCCTTGCTCCTGCCCCCTCTCTCCTTTACCCATCTCCCGCCCTCCCCTCCCCCTTCCATTACCCCCTCCCCGCTCTCTCCTCCCACCTCTCTCATTCACCCTCTCCCCTTTCTCATTCCCCCCTCTCCCAACCCACATCATCCCCCTCCCTCCACCCCTCCCCCTCCGTCCCTCCACCCCCCGCACCCCTTCCCTCCGTCCACCCCCTCTCTCCCCCCACCTTCCCCGCTCTGTCCCTCCCCCCATCCCCCCTCCCTCCTTTTCACTCCCCACACTCCCCCCCCCCCCCCCCCGTGTCGAGACGGAGAATGTTTGTTCTGCACCATTTACTTTGTGTGCCGCACTGACCTGCGTTTCTCCTCACAATGCTTGCCTTGCAACATCCTTTGTGTGTGGACTCTAGTTTGCTCAAGTAAGCAGCTTTTTAAAAATGCTTTCCTCACTCCATCCCCCCCCACCCCCCCCCCCCTTGCCCCCCACCCTCGCCCCTGGTCTGCATGCTGTAGTCTGGCTGCCCTGCATGTAAACCCAGTCCAAACGCCTAGAGGTGGTGGTGGACAACTCCAGCCCTCAGACGCTTCCTACTGTAGAGAGCAGGCAGCCTCACCTCGAGTGTGTGTGTGTGTGTGTGTGTGTGTGTGTGTGCGCGAGTGTGTGTGTGCGTGTGCGAGTGTGTGTGCGTGAGTGTGTGTGTGTGTGAGTGTGCGTGTGCACATGTGTGTGTGTGCATGCGTGTGCGAGTTTGTGTGTGCGCGGGTGTGCGTGTGCGCGAGTGTATGTGTGTGTGCGCAAGTGTATGTGTGTGCGCGGGTGTGCGTGTGTGTGTCTGCGCGAGTGTGTGCGTGCGTCTGTATGTGCGTGCGTACGCGCGAGTGCGCGTGCGCGAGTGTGTGCACGAGTGTGAGTGTGTGTGCCACGAGTGTGCGTGCGTGTGTGTGTGCGTGCGAGCGAGTGTGTTTGCGCGAGTGTGTGTGTGCGCTCGAGAGTGCGCGATTGTGTGTGCGTGCGAGTGTGTGTGCGTGCGTGTGCGCACGAGTGTGAGTGACACGAAACGCTGGAGTAACTCAGCGGGACAGGCAGCATCTCTGGAGAGAAGGAATGGGTGAGGTTTCGGGTTGAGACCCTTCTTCATTCTGAGCGTGTCTCTGTGTGTATATGTGTGGGTGACTGTGTGTGTGTGTGTCTGTATCTCTGTGTTTCTGTGTGTGTGCACGTGTGTGTGTGCGCATGTACATCCTGTGCAGTATGCATGTTTTCGTATGTATTGGTGTGTCTGTGTGTGTGCACGCATGTGCGTGCGTGCACGTAGTTGTGTGTTGGTGTGTGTGCATGCATTTGTGTGTGAGCACGTGTGCGTGCCTGCGTGTCACAGCGTCAGGTTCGATCCTGACCTGTGGAACTGTGTGTGTGTGTGTGTGGAGTTTGCACGTTCTCCCCGTGACCGCGTGGGTTTTGCAGCGGGTGCTTCTGTTTGCCAAAGCTGTGCGGCTTTGTGGATTAATTGGCTTCTGTAAACTGTCCTCTGGTGAAGAGAAAGTGGGAGAACGCAGAAGTAGAGTGTGGTCGGCACGGACGCGGTGGGCCGAAGGGCCTGTAAACGTGATGTGCCCCCCATCCCTCCTCTCGCTTCACCTATCCACGTTCCCCAGAGATGCTGCCTGACCCGCTGAGTTACTCCAGCACTCTGTGAAACGTCACCTATCCACGTTCCCCAGAGATGCTGCCTGACCCGCTGAGTTACTCCAGCACTCTGTACCTATCCACCTATCACTCGCCAGGCTTCCCACTTGTTTCCTTGTGTGTGTTTATGTCTGTCTGTGCGTATGTGTGTCTCTGTGTGAGTGTGTGTGTCCCTCTCTTTGTCTGTACCACTGTATCTCTGCAATTTCTGTTTAAATATCCTCTCCTCCTCTCCCCTTTCCCCCCCCTCTCTCCCCTCCTCTCTCCTTTCCCCCACTCTCGCCCCCTCTTCTCCCCTCTCCTCCCCTCTCTCCCCCCTCTCCTCCCGTCTCATAGAAACATAGAAAATAGGTGCAGGAGTAGGCCATTCGGCCTTCGAGCCTGTACGCACCGCCATTCAATATGATCATGGCTGATCATCCAACTCAGTATCCCGTACCTGCCTTCTCTCCATACCCCCTGATCCCTTTAGCCACAAGGGCCACATCTAACTCCCTCTTAAATATAGCCAATGAACTGGCCTCAACTACCCTCTGTGGCAGAGAATTCCACAGATTCACCACTCTTTGTGTGGAAAAAAACTTTCTCATCTCGGTCCCTCAAAGACTTCCCCCCTTATCCTTAAACTGTGACCCCTTGTTCTGGGACTTCCCCAACATCGGGAACAATCTTCCGCATCCAGCCTGTCCAACCCCTTAAGAATTTTGTAAGTTTCTATAAAATCCCCCCTCAGTCTTCTAAATTCCAGCGAGTACAAGCCGAGTCTATCGAGTCTTTCTTCATATGAAAGTCCTGCCATCCCAGGTCTCCTCTCTCCCCCTCCCCTCTCCCCCACCCTCTTCTCCCCTCTCCTTCTCCCCCTCTCCCCCTCTCCCTTTCACCACCTACCCTCACTCGACCTTTCCAGCTTGACAACATCTTTCCTATAAACACGGTGCCCAAAACCGAACATGATACTCTAAATGCAGCCTCACCAACGTCTTGTACAACCGCAACATGACCTCCAAACCTCCGCACTCATACTCTGACTGGTAATCAATGCTCTGATTTTCTGCTGTGTTGTGAAGACACAAGGAACTTCAGATGCTGGCTTATAAAATAAAGGCACAGAGTGCTGGAGTAACTCAGTGGGTCAGGCAGCATCTGTGGGGAACATGGATAGGTGGACGTTTCACAGAGTGCTGGAGTAACTCAGCGGGTCAGGCAGCATCTGTGGGGAACATGGATAGGTGACGTTTCGGGTCGGGACCCTCCTTCAGCCTAACTGTAGTGGACTGGGGAGGGGGGTGGGGGAAAGCTGGGAGAGAGGAAGATCGGTTGAGTGATAGGTGGATACAGGAGAGGGGGAGGGGGGTGTCGGATAGGCAGATGGTTGGACAAAGGGCAGAGATGCGTAGATGATAAGGAGGGAAGAGACGTGAAACGAGATTCACCGGGTTAATCCCCGGGATGGGCGGGACTGTCATATGAGGAAAGATTGGAAAGACTGGAGCTGGAGCCCCTAGAGCTCTATCTAACTCTCTTTTAAATTCATCCAGTGAATTGGCCTCCACTGCCCTCTGTGGCAGAGGTTTAGACATGAGGTGATTATCACTTCACAGGGCAGAGTTGGACTACCACCGTAATACCCTCCCCTCCCCTCCCCTCCCCTCCCCTCCCCTCCCCTCCCTCCCCTCCCCTCCCCTCCCCTCCCCTCCCCTCCCCTCCCCTCCCCTCCCCTCCCCTCCCCTCCCCTCCCCTCCCCTCCCCTCCCCTCCCCTCCCCTCCCCTCCCCTCCCCTCCCCTCCCCTCCCCTCCCCTCCCCTCCCCTCCCCTCCCCTCCCTCCCCTCCCCTCCCTGCATGCACATGAGCTTGTGAGACGTAACCTGTTTGTGTGACAGGCCGGGGGTGTTGGCAGCTGGTGGTGGGGCCTGCCTGCATTTATGTGGGAGACGCCATTAACGTGGCTCTGTGTCTGTGCGTGATCTGCCTTTGTTAATATCTCACTGTGGTGTCCTCTCTCTCTCTCTCTCTCTCTCTCTCTCTGCCCCTCTGCTTCCCCCACCCTTCCCGCTTCCCCCCCTCTGCCCTCTCTCTGTGTCCAACTGTGGAATGTGGAGGAGCTGGTAAGAAGGACATGGTCTTATTGCAATCATTAGGCATGGGGCGAGAGAGGGGGTGGGGGGTCGGGGGCAGGGTGGGGGGGTGTGGGTAGTGGGGGGGGGGAGGCGGTCGGGGGCAGGGTGGGGGGGGCGTGGGTAGTGGGGGGGGCGGTGGAGGGCAGGGTGGGGGGGTGTGGGTAGTGCGGGGGCTGGGTGGGGGGGTGTGGGTAGTGGGGGGGGGCGGTGGAGGGCAGGGTGGGTGGGTGTGGGTAGTGGGGGGGGCGGTCGGGGGCAGGGTGGGGGGGTGTGGGTAGTGGGGGGGGCGGTGAAGGGGGCAGGGTGGGGGGGTGTGGGTAGTGGGGGGGCGGTGCGGGGGGAGGGGGGTAGTGGGGGGGGGGGGGGGGGCGGGTGGGCGAGGGCAGGGTGGGGGGGCGTGGGTAGTGGGGAGGGGGGGGAACAAGGGAGCATTTTTTACTCCTATTTAGTTTGGTTTAGTTTAGAGATACAGAGCGGAAACAGGCCAAGTCCACGCCGCCCAGCGATCCCCGCACACTAACACTATCCCACACACACTAGGGACAATTTACATTGACACCAAGCCAATTAACCGACAAACCCGCACGTGTTTGGAGTGTGGGAGGAAACCGGAGCGCCCGGAGAAAACCCCACGCAGGTCACGGGGAGAGAGAACGTACAAACTCCGTACTGACAGACAGCGCCCGTGGTCGGGATGGAACCCGGATCTCTGGCGCCGTGAGGCAGCAGCTCTACCGCTGCATCACCGTGACCTCCTGTTGGGCCTCATGAACACCACTATTGTACCCTGCCTTCACCCCCACCCTGGCTGCATGTTCCAGGCCCCCACCACCCTCTGTGTAAAAGAACAGCTCCACACAAAGTCATCTCATTGTTATCAGCACACAGTTAGTCACAGAGTCACCCAGCGTGGAAACGGGCCCTTCGCCCAACCTGCCCGTGCTGACCAACATGCCCATCTATGCTAGTCCCAGACTTTGCTGGCTTTACCTTGCACTGAACGTTATCCCCTTTATCTGTACACTGTGGACGGCTCGATTGTAATCGTGTGCAGTCTTTCCCTGACTGGATCGCACGCAGCAACAAAGCTTTTCACTGTACCTCGGTACACGGGACAATAAACTGAACTGAAACCTGCCTGCATTTGGCCTATCTCCCTCTAACTTACCCTGTCCATGTACCTGTCTAACCGTCCACAGTGTACAGTTACAGGATAAAGGGAATAACGTTCAGTGCAAGGTGAAGTCCGATTAAAGATAGTCCGAGGGTCTCCAATGAGGTAGACGGGAGGTCAGGACCGCTCTCTAGTTGGTGAGAGGACGGTTCAGTTGCCTGATAACAGCCGGGAAGAAACTGCCCCTGAATCTGGAGGTGTGCGTCTCCACACTTCTGTACCTCTTGCCCGATGGGAGAGGGGGGAAGAGGGGTGACCGGGGTGAGACCGGTCCTTGACTTTGCTGCTGGCCTGAACTACTTTCTTCGTGACCCTTGGACTATCTTTGATCGTACTTTACTGGCTTTTCTGTGCCTTACACGTAAACATTATTCCATTATCCTGTATCAGTACACTGTGGACGGCTCGATTGTAATCATGTACAGTCTTTCCACTGACTGGTTAGCACGCAACAACAAAGCTTTTCACTGTACCTCGGTACAACGAGACAATAAACTCAACCCGACCCCAACTCAACCCGACCCAACTCAAGCCAAGCCAAGCCAACTCAACCCAACCCAACTCAACTCAGCCCAACTCAACTAATCCAAGCCAATTCAATCGAAACCAACTCATCCCAAGCCAAGCGAAGCCAAATCACCCAACCCAACCCAACTCATCCCAAGCCAAGCCAACTCAACCCAGCCCAACTCAAGCCAAGCCAAGCCAACCCAACTCATCCCAAGCAACTCAACCCAACCAAGCCAACTCATCCCAAGCCAAGCCAACTCAACCCAGCCCAACTCAAGCCAAGCCAACCCAACTCAACCCAAGCCAACTCAACCCAACCCAACTCATCCCAAGACAACTCAACCCAGCCCAACTCATCCCAACCCAACCCAAGCCAACTCATCCCAAGCCAACCAACTCAACTCAGCCCAACTCAACTCATCCCAAGCCAACTCAATCGAAACCAACTCATCCCAAGCCAACCCAACCCAACTCATCCCAAGCCAACCCAACCCAACTCATCCCAAGCCAACCCAACCCAACTCATCCCAAGCCACCCAACCCAACTCATCCCAAGCCAACTCAACCCAACCCAACCCAACTCATCCCAAGCCAAGCCAACTCAACCCAACTCATCCCAAGCCAACCCAACTCATCCCAAGCCAACCCAACCCAACCCAACTCATCCCAAGCCAAGCCAACTCAACCCAACCCAACCCAACTCATCCCAAGCCAAGCCAACTCAACCCAACTCATCCCAAGCCAAGCCAACTCAACCCAACTCATGCCAAGCCAACTCAACCCAACTCATGCCAAGCCAACCTCAACCCAACCCAACTCAACTAATGCCAAGCCAAGCCAACTCAACAAAACCCAACTCAACCATCTACGACTCTCCCTCTCCCCTCCCAACCAAGATCATGTTCAATCCCCACCCTTCCCCTCCCATCCAAGGGTGACCAAGTCTCACCCCTCCTTCACTCCCCTCTCCTCCCCTCCCACCCAGAGTAGGATTTGATTGGAGATTCTCCTCAAGGTTTGCAGGTTCACAAGTTATAGGAGCAGATTTAGGCCATTCGGCCCACTCTGCCATTCAATCATGGCTGACACAAAATGCCGGAGTAACTCAGCGGTCAGGCAGCATCTCTGGGAAAAGGAATGGGTGACGTTTCGGGTCGAGACCGTCTTCGGGTCTTGGACGGGGCTGTTCCCAAACCGGAAGGGTGGGGGGTGGAGGGGGCATGGTGGCGACGGGCCGAAGGGCCTGGTTCCGTCTGCTCCTGAGCCATTCTCTTGCTCCCCCCCCCCCCCTCCGTGTGCAGGAGGAGCTGAACAGTGACAGTGTGGAGCGCATCGTGGTTAACCCCAACGCTTCCTACGACAAGTTCAAGGACAAGAGGATCAGCACCAAGGACATCGGTGAGTGACGGGCCGAGCGGCCACCCACGGCCCGGGCAGGAAGATGAGAGAGTCCCGCGGTATCGAGGGCAGATGCCAGCGTGGGCAGCAGGTTGGACGAGGCATTGAATGAAGGCTTTGTGGCCCCGTTTGGGGACAATGCCAAGACAGGCGGAGGGCTGGAGGTCGTGCAGAGATTTCAGATTTAGATTTAGAGATACAGCACGGAAACAGGCCCTTCGGCCCACCGGGTCCGTGCCGCCCAGCGATCCCCGCACACTAACACTGTCCGACACACGCGAGGGACAATTTTTTACATTTGCCCAGCCAATTAACCTACGTACCCGCACGGCTTTGGAGTGTGGGAGGAAACCGAAGATCTCGGAGAAAACCCACGCAGGTCACGGGAGAACGTACAAACTCCGTACAGACGGCGCCCGTGGTCGGGATCGAACCCGAGTCTCCGGCGCGGCGTTCGCTGTAAGGCAGCAACTCTACCGCTGCGCCACCGTGCCGCCCAGCAGGGGCACTTGGGACAGCGTTGGGAGAGTGGGCAGAGATGGGGCAGGTGGAATACAGTGCAGCAAAGCGTGGAGTCGGCCATTTTGGTCGTAGGAATAAAGGCGTAGACTATTTTCTAAATGGGAGAGAGATCCAGAAATCGGAGGTGCAAAGGGACTTGGGAATGCTGGTGCAAGATTCCCAACACGTCAATCTGCAAGTCGAATCGGTAGTAAAGAAAGTAAACTTGATGCTGGCATTTATTTTCAAGAGGGCTTGTGTAGAAAAAACAGGGGTGTGATGCTGAGGCTAAATAAGGCGTGGTCAGGCCGCACTTGGTGTATTACGAGCAAAATCTGGGCTCCATATCTGAGGAAGGATGTGCTGGCCCTGGAGAGGGTCCCAGAGGAGGTTTACAAAACCATCCCAGGAATGAGTGGGTTAACCTGTGTTAGACAATAGACAATAAGTGCAGGAGGAGGCCATTCGGCCCTTCGAGCCTGTACGCACTGCCATTCAATGTGATCATGGCTGATCATTCTCAATCAGACTCCGCTATCCTTAAGAGCCATATCTAGCTCTCTCTTGAATGCATTCAGAGAATTGGCCTCCACTGCCTTCTGAGGCAGAGAATTTCACAGATTCACAACTCTCTGACTGGAAAAGGTTTTTCCTCATCTCCGTTCTAAATGGCCGACCCCTTATTCTTAAACTGTGGCCCCTGGTTCTGGACTCCCCCAACATTGGGAATATGTTTCCTGCCGCTAACGTGTCCAACCCCTTAATAATCTTATACGTTTCGATAAGATCCCCCCCTCATCCTTCTAAATTCCAGTGTATACAAGCCTAGTCACTCCAGTCTTTCAACATACGACAGTCCCGCCATTCCGGAATTAACCTAGTGAACCTACGCTGCACGCCCTCAATAGCAAGAATATCCTTCCTCAAATTTGGAGACCAAAACTGCACACAGTACTCCAGGTGCGGTCTCACTAGGGCCCGGTACAACTGCAGAAGGACCTCTTTGCTCCTATACTCAACTCCTCTTGTTATGAAGGCCAACATGCCATTGGCTTTCTTCACTGCCTGCTGTACCTGCATGCTTCCTTTCAGTGACTGATGCACTAGGACACCAGATCTCGTTGTACGTTTCCCTTTTCCTAACTTGGCACCATTCAGATAATACTCTGCCTTCCTATTCTTACCACCAAAGTGGATAACCTCACACTTATCCACATTAAACTGCATCTGCAGTGTTGAGCGTTTGTGGGCACTGGGCCTGTACTCGCTGGAGTTTAGAAGAATGAGGGGGACCTCATTGAAACTTAGAGAACAGTGAGCGGCCTGGATAGAGTGGATGTGGAGAGGATGTTTCCACTGGTGGGAGAGTCTAGGAGCAGAGGGCACAGCCTCAGAATTAAAGGACGTTCCTTTAGGAAGGAGATGAGAGGAATTTCTTTAGCCAGAGGGTGGTGAATCTGTGGGATTCTTTGCCACAGTCGGCTGTGGAGGCCACAAGTCAGTGGATATTTTTAAGGCAGAGATAGAGAGATTCTTGATCAGTGCGGGTGTCAGGGGTTATGGGGGAGAAGGGAGTTAGGAGGGAGAGATAGATCAGCGGATTGAATGGCGGAGTGGACTCGATGGGCCGAATGGCCTAATTCTACTCCTACAACTTGTGAACTTCATAAGTTCAGGAAAACTAGGTCTGAAGAAGCTTAGTAATTGGAGTTATAAAAAGCTGGAGTAATTCAGCGGGTCAGGCAGCATCTGTGGAGAACATGGATAGGTGACGTTTCACAGAGTGCTGGAGTATCTCAGCGGGTCAGGCAGCATCTGTGGAGAACAGGGATAGGTGACGTTTCACAGAGTGCTGGAGTAACTCAGCGGGTCAGGCAGCATCTGTGGAGAACATGGATTGGTGACATTTCACAGACTGCACCTGGAGTACTGTGTGCAGTTTTGGTCTCCTAATTCAAGGAAGGACATCCTTGCTATTTAGGCAGTGCAGCGTAGGTTCACCAGGTTAATCCCCGGATGGCGGGACTGTCATATGAGGAAAGATTGGAAAGACTGGGCCTTGTATTCACTGGAGTTTAGAAGGATGAGAGGGGATCTATATAATTTGTAAACGTGTAAAATTATAAAAGGACTGGACAAGCTAGATGCAGGAAACATGTTCCCAATGTTGGGGGAGTCCAGAACCAGGGGCCACACAGTCTAAGAATAAAGGGGAGGCCGTTTAAAACTGAGGTGAGGAGGAACTTTTTTCACCCGGAGAGTTGTGAATGTGTGGGATTCCTCTGCCCACAGAGGGCAGTGGAGGCCGATTCACTGGATGGGTTTAAGAGAGAGTTAGATAGAGCTCTAGGGGCTAGTGGAATCAGGGATATGGGGAGAAGGCAGGCACGGGTTACTGATTGTGGACGATCAGCCGTGATCACAATGAATGGCGGTGCGTACAGGCTCGAAGGGCCAAATGGCCTCCTCCTGCACCTGTTTCTATGTGAGTGAGCCGAGCTCCTGGGTTAACCCAGCCCTCTTGCTTTCCCCCACAGATTTCTCCCGACCGCATTAGCAAGGCCAGGAAGACTGGCTACGAGTCTGGAGACTATGAAATGGTGAGTTTCCACTTGGGCCGGTGGGACGAGGAGAAGGAGGGGGGGTGTAAAGCTGAGGCTCTACAAGGCGCTGGTCAGGCCCCCATTAGGGGCACCGTGAACAAATCTGGGGCCCCATATCTGAGGAAAGATGTGCTGGGAGACACAAAGTGCTGGAGTAACTCAGCGGGTCAGGCAGCATCTGTGGAGAACATGGATAGGTGACGTTTCACAGAGTGCTGGAGTAACATCAGCGGGTCAGGCAGCATCTGTGGAGAACATGGATAGGTGACGTGCTATTGCTATGGAGGGCGTGCAGCGTAGGTTTACTAGGTTAATTCCCGGAATGGCGGGGACTGTCGTATGTTGAAAGGCTGGAGCAATTAGGCATGTATACACTGGAATTTAGAAGGATGAGGGGGGATCTTATTGAAACATATAAGATAATTAGGGGATTGGACACATTAGAGGCAGGAAACATGTTCCCAATGTTGGGGGAGTCCAGAACAAGGGGCCACAGTTTAAGAATAAGGGGTCGGCCATTTAGAACGGAGATGAGGAAGAACTTTTTCAGTCAGAGAGTGGTGAAGGTGTGGAATTCTCTGCCTCAGAGGGCAGTGGAGGCCAGTTCGTTGGATGCTTTCAAAACAGAGCTGGATAGAGCTCTTAAGGATAGCGGAGTGAGGGGGTATGGGGAGAAAGCAGGAACGGGGTACTGATTGAGAGTGATCAGCCATGATCGCATTGAATGGCGGTGCGTACAGGCTCGAAGGGCTGAATGGCCTCCTCCTGCACCTGTTGTCTATTGTCTATTGACGTTTCACAGAGTGCTGGAGTAACTCAGCAGGTCAGGCAGCATCTCAGGAGAGAAGGAATGGGTGACGTTTCGGGTCGAGACCCTTCTTCAAACTGATGTCGGGGAGGGGGGGGGTGGGACAAAGATAGGATGTAGTTGGAGACGGGAAGAGCTAGTGGGAGAACTGGGAAGGGGGAGGGGATGGAGAGAGAGGGAAGCGGGGACTATCTGACGTTAGAGAAGTCAATGTTGATACCGTTGGGGTGTAAGCTGCCCAAGCGAAATATGAGGTGCTGTTCCTCCAGTTTGGGCTGGGCCTCACTCTGACAACGGAGGAGGCCCAGGGACAGAGAGGTCAGTGCGGGAGTGGAGGGGGAGATGGAGTCCTGGCTCTGGACAGGGTCCAGAGGAGGTTTACAAGAACGATCCCAGGAATGAGTGGGTTACCGTGTACTCGCTGGAGTTTAGAAGGACGAGGGGGCAACATGGAGACTTAGAAACACAGACAATAGGTGCAGGAGGAGTCCATTCGGCCCCTTCGAGCCTGTACGCACCGCCATTCACTGTGATCACGGCTGACCGTCCACAATCAGTAACCCGTGCCTGCCTTCTCCCCATATCCCTTGAGTCTACTAGCCCCTAGAGCTCTATCTAACTCTATGTAATTC
>NW_027601445.1:24792-47570 GCF_053455715.1 Rhinoraja longicauda
TGTATGACTGTGTGAATGTGTGTGTGTGAATGTGTATGAGTGTGGGAATATGTGTGAATGTATGAGTGTGTGCGTGGGAGTGTGTGAATGTGTGTATTTGTGTGTGGGTGAGTGTGTGAATGTGTGCGTTTGTATGTGTGTGAATGTGTGTATTTGTGTGTGGGTGCGTGTGTGTGAATGTGTGCGTTTGTGTGCGTGAATGTGTGTGGGTGTGTGTGTGAATGTGTGCGTTTGTGTGGGTGTGTGTGAATGTCTGCGTTTGTGTGTGTATATGTGTATGAGTGTGGGAATTTGTGTGTGTGAATTTGTGTGTGTGAATGTGTGTGAATGTGTGCGTTTGTGTGTGTGTGAATGTGTGTGGGTGTGTGTGTGAATGTGTGCGTTTGTGTGTGGGTGTGTGTGAATGTGTGCGTTTGTGTGTGGGTGTGTGTGAATGTGTGCGTTTGTGTGTGTATATGTGTGTATGAGTGTGGGAATTTGTGTGTGTGAATGTATGAGTATATGTGTGAATGTGTGTGGGTGTGATTGTATATGTGTGTATGAGTGTGGGAATTGTGTGTGAATGTGTATGAGTGTGTATATCTGTGTGTGGGTGTGATTGTGTATATGTGTGTGAGTGGGAATTGTGTGTGTGTGAATGTGTGTATATCTGTGTGTGTGTGAGTGTATATGTGTATGAGTGTGGGAATGTATGTGTGTGTATGAGTGTGTATATGTGTGTGTGTGTGTGTGTGTGTGCGGAGGGACAATGTACACTTATACCAAGCCAACTAACCTACAAACCTGCGCGTCTTTTGAGCGAGGGAGGAAACTGAAGATAAACCCCACGTGGCCACGGGGGGGGACGTGCAAACTCCGTACAGACAGCACCTGTACACAGGACCCAGCAATGAGTGGGTTAACCTACGATGAGCGTTTGTGGGCACTGGGCCTGTACTCGCTGGAGTTTAGAAGAATGAGGGGGGAACCTCATTGAAACGTACAGAATAGTGAGCGGCCTGGATAGAGTGGTTGTGGAGAGGATGTTCCCACTGGTGGGAGAGTCCGGGACCAGAGGGCACAGCCTCAGAATTAAAGGACGTTCCTTTAGGAAGGAGATGAGGAGGCATTTCTTTAGCCAGAGGGTGGTGAATCTGTGGGATTCTTTGCCACAGACGGCGGTGGAGGCCACAAGTCAGTGGAGATATTTAAGGCAGAGATGCTGCCTGGTCCACCTTAGATAGATTGTTGATCAGTGCGGGTGTCGGGGGCTATGGGGAGAAGGCAGGAGAATGGGGTTAGGAGGGAGAGATAGAGTCCGCAAGTAACAACACGACATACGGTGCCGTCTTGGCTGGGAGTCGCTGGAGTCAAGACTCACCAAACACTGCTTATATGTACTGTCTACAACGAAACTCGTGGCATCATCCCCTGTAGCTTATCTCACTTCATCTGTGGGATTCTCTGCCTCAGAGGGCAGTGGAGGCCAATTCTCTGAATGCATTCAAGAGAGAGCTGGATAGAGCTCTTAAGGATAGCGGAGTCAGGGGTTATGGGGGAGAAGGCAGGAACGGGGTACTGATTGAGAATGATCAGCCGTGATCACATTGAATGGCGGTGCGTACAGGCTCGAGGGGCCGAACGGCCTCCTCCTGCACCTGTTGTCTATTCAATCCAATACCCCAGAAATTCACAAGACCGTCCTCAGCACACTTCATCTATATACTAAAACTCGTTCGTTTGTTTGTATGTTTGTTCCTGAACTACAGCACGATAGCACGACAATGTTAGGCCCACCTTACTCAACGTCGTCCCTTTGGAGCTAATGGAAGAAGTTTCATATCACATCATATATATACAGCCGGAAACAGGCCTTTTCGGCCCTCCAAGTCCGTGCCGCCCAGCGATCCCCGTACATTAACACTATCCTACACCCACTAGGGACAATTTTTTACATTTACCCAGCCAATTAACCTACTTACCTGTACGTCTTTGGAGTGTGGGAGGAAACCGAAGATCTGGGAGAAAACCCACGCAGGTCACGGGGAGAGAACGTGCAAACTCCGTACAGTGCAGCACCCGTAGTCAGGATCGAACCTGAGTCTCCGGCGCTGCATTCGCTGTAAAGCAGCAACTCTACCGCTGCGCCACCGTGCCGCCCTGATTGAAATCGGCGTTATATATTTAAAGTTATTCACGTTTTAAAGTTTAAATCTATCTCCTAGGGAGGGAGGGGGGAGGATGAGGGGGATGGAGTGAGAGGGGGGGGGGAGGAGAAGGGGGGATGAGGGGGATGGAGTGAGAGGGGGGGGAGGAGAAGGGGGGAAGAGGCGAGTGGGGGGCAAGAAGGCGTTTGGTATGCTTGCCTTTATAAACCAGAGCATCGAGTATAGAAGTTGGGATGTAATGTTGAAATTGTACAGGGCATTGGTGAGGCCGAATCTGGAGTATGGCGTGCAGTTCTGGTCGCCAAATTATAGGAAGGATGTGGACAAAATGGAGAGGGTACAGAGGAGATTGACTAGAATGTTGCCTGGGTTTCAGCACTTAGGCTACAGAGAGAGGTTGAACAGGTTGGGTCTTTATTCTTTGGAGCGTAGAAGGTTGAGGGGGGACTTGATAGAGGTTTTTAACATTTTGAGAGGGACGGAGAGTTGACGTGGGTAGGCTTTTCCCCTTTGAGAGTGGGGAAGATTCCAACAAGGGGGGACATAGCTTCAGAATTGAGGGACAAAGGTTTAGGGGGTAACATGAGGGGGAACTTCTTTACTCAGAGGGTGGTGGCTGTATGGAATGGGCTTCCGGTGGAAGTGGTGGAGGCTGGCTCGATTTTATTATTTAAGAGTAAATTGGATAGGTATATGGATAGGAGGGGATTAGAGGGTTATGGTCTGAGAGCAGGTAGATGAGACTAGGTCGGGGAGAGTGGTCGGCGTGGACTGGTAGGGCCGGACAGGCCTGTTTCCATGCTGTAGTTGTTATATGGTTAAGAGGTTGCTGCTCCAATGCAGGTCTAGTTTATACTAGAATTAGAGCAAACAAAAATAGCTACCTCCAGTCACTTTATCCATGGACTATCCCAGGGTGGAACATTAGACACGTTAGAGGCAGGAAACATGTTCCCAATGTTGGGGGAGTCCAGACCCAGGGGCCACACACAGTTTAAGAATAAGGGGTCGGCCATTTAGAACGGAGATGAGGAAAAACTTTTTCACCCAGAGTTGTGAATCTGTGGAATTCTCTGCCACAGAAGGCAGTGGAGGCCAATTCTCTGAATGCATTCAAGAGAGAGCTAGATAGAGCTCTTAAGGATAGCGGAGTCAGGGGGTATGGGGAGAAGGCAGGAACGGGGTACTGATTGAGAATGATCAGCCATGATCACATTGAATGGCGGTGCGTACAGGCTCGAAGGGCCGAATGGCCTCCTCCTGCACCTATTGTCTATTGTCTCTCCTTCCCAACACCGCCAGATGTGCACCAGTCTTGTCACTCTTCAAGTCACAGCTTGGACACGAGTCATCTCACCAAACTTGCTCGAGTAAAAATCGAAACAACCCATTTTTGCAACCAGTATCAATGCGAGCGAAACCTGCACGGGATAGCCCGGCCGTTGTCGGCTGTGCAGTAGAAAGCAGAAAGAAAAGCAGTGAACAATTAAAAATAAAACATTATAGGAGCAAAGAGGTCGTTCTGCAGTTGTACAGGGCCCTAGTGAGACCGCACCTGGAGTACTGTGTGCAGTTTTGGTCTCCTAGTTTGAGGAAGGATATTCTTGCTATTGAGGGCGTGCAGCGTAGGTTTACTAGGTTAATTCCCGGAATGGCGGGACTGTCATATGTTGAAAGACTGGAGCGACTAGGCTTGTATACACTGGAATTTAGAAGGATGAGAGGGGATCTTATCGAAACGTATAAGATTATTAAGGGATTTATTCACAAAATGCTGGAGTAACTCAGCAGGTCAGGCAGCATCTCGGGAGAGAAGGAATGGGTGACGTTTCGGGTCGAGACCCTTCTAAGGGGTTGGACACGTTAGAGGCAGGAAACATGTTCCCAATGTTGGGGGAGTCCAGAACCAGGGGCCACAGTTTAAGAATTAAGGGGTCGGCCATTTAGAACGGAGATGAGGAAAAACTTTTTCAGTCGTGAATCTGTGGAATTCTCTGCCTCAGAGGGCAGTGGAGGCCAATTCTCTGAATGCATTCAAGAGAGAGCTGGATAGAGCTCTTAAGGATAGCGGGGTACGGGGAGAAGGCAGGAACGGGGTACTGATTGAGAATGATCAGCCATGATCACATTGAATGGCGGTGTAAAAACCGTGTAAAAATCTAAACAACCCTTTCTGCAACCAGTACCCAGGTGAGCGAAACCTGCACGGGATAGCCCGGCCGTTGGCGGCTGTGCAGTAGAAAGCAGAAAGAAAAGCAATAAACAATTAAGAATAAAACATAAAACATTAGACAATCAATGGTCAGTGATTTTGGATCACTTGGTCCTCCCAACTGCAGGGGGCGAGCTGGTGGTCCTCCCAACTGCAGGGGGCGAGCTGGTGGTCCTCCCAACTGCAGGGGGCGACCTGGTGGTCCTCCCAACTGCAGGGGACGGAGCTGGTGGTCCTCCCAACTGCAGGGGGCGAGCTGGTGGTCCTCCCAACTGCAGGGGACGGAGCTGGTGGTCCTCCCAACTGCAGGGGGCGAGCTGGTGGTCCTCTCAACTGCAGGGGGCGAGCTGGTGGTCCTCCCAACTGCAGGGGGGGAGCTGGTGGTCCTCCCAACTGCAGGGGGCGAGCTGGTGGTCCTCCCAACTGCAGGGGACGGAGCTGGTGGTCCTCCCAACTGCAGGGGGCGAGCTGGTGGTCCTCTCAACTGCACGGGGCGAGCTGCTGGTCCTCCCAACTGCAGGGGGCGAGCTGGTGGTCCTCCCAGAGGTGCGGAGCCAGACCGCGGATGACGCAACCCCAACCCACTGACGTCAACAAAGGAGAGGCGGGGTCTGGAGGCGCTGATGTAATCGCCCCCTGCACGTGAGGGGGGGGGGGTTTGGCGGCCTCGATGACGTAATGGGCCACCATTGAATGAACACACAAAAATTATATTTATATGAATTTAACCACAAATGCATTAAATAAAACGTGTTTTGGCGCCGGGGGGTGATTGAGGCCGCAGCATTGCTCCGA
Organism: Rhinoraja longicauda; assembly: GCF_053455715.1. Classification (NCBI taxonomy): domain Eukaryota; kingdom Metazoa; phylum Chordata; class Chondrichthyes; order Rajiformes; family Arhynchobatidae; genus Rhinoraja; species Rhinoraja longicauda. Next base: position 29,947 of record NW_027601445.1, read on the forward strand.
ATGCAATGGGCCAACCTTGCAGCGGGGCTGCAGTCGCGATGCAAAAAGGCAAAAGGAAAGGGTTCGGCGGATTGCAGGCGGGTTGCATCATCTCTATGATCACCGCCCCCCCCCCCCCGTCCCACTTCCCGCAACACAGACGCCGCAAGACAGCAAGATGTACAACATGAAAACCCCGCTCTCTCCTCCAAAGTCGCCGCTAAACCACCCCTGCCCATTGCAACCTCACCAATGCAGAGCCGCAGTAAGTCTGCATCCTTTAAACCTCACGAAATACTCGCTCTCGCTGCAAAAATGCTCAGAGTTAATGTTATTGGCAATTACAGTATCGTTCAAAGTATCAATGAATGAATGTATCAATGAATGTATCAGTATAATTGAGAGTATCCGTCAAAGTATCTTTGAAAGTATTAGTATAATTGAGAGTATTAATGAAGGTATCAATTAAAGTCTCATTGAAAGTATCAGTATAATGAAGGTATCAACTAAAGTCTCATTGAAAGAATGGTATAATTGAAAGTATCAATGAAAGTATCAATTAAAGTATCTTTGAAAGTATCAGTATAATTGAAAGTATCAATGAAAGTATGGTATAATTGAAAGTATCAATTAAAGTATCAGTATAATTGAAAGAATCAATGAAAGTATCTTTGAAAGTATCAGTATAATTGAGAGTATCAATGAAAGTATCTTTGAAGGTATCATGGTATAATGAAAGTATCAATGAAAGTATCTTTGAAAGTATCAGTGTAATTGAGAGTATCGATAAAAGTATCTTTGAAAGTATCAGTATAATGAAAGTATCAATGAAAGTATCTTTGAAAGTATCAGTATAATGAAAGTATCAATGAAAGTATTTTTGAAAGTATCAGTATAAGTGAAAGTATCAATGAAAGTATCTTTGAAAGTATCAGTATAATGAAAGTATCAATGAAAGTATCTTTGAAAGTATCAGTATAATGAAAGTATCAATGAAAGTATTTTTGAAAGTATCAGTATAAGTGAAAGTATCAATGAAAGTATCTTTGAAAGTATCAGTATAAGTGAAAGTATCAATTAAAGTATCTTTGAAAGTATCAGTATAATGAAAGTATCTTTGAAAGTATCAGTATAATGAAAGTATCAATGAAAGTATCTTTGAAACTATCAGTAGAATTGAGAGTAACAACGAAACTATCTTTGAAGGTATCATGGTATAATGAAAGTATCAATGAAGTATCTTTGAAAGTATCAGTATAATTGAGAATATCAATGAGAGTATCTTTGAAAGTATCAGTGTAATTGAAAGTATCAATGAAAGTATCAGTGTAATTGAGAGTATCAATTAAAGTATCAGTGCAATGAAAGTATCAATTAAAGTCTCATTGAAAGAATGGTATAATTGAGAATATCAATGAAAGTATCTTTGAAAGAATGGTATAATTGAAAGTATCAATGAGAGTATCAATTAAGTATCTTTGAAAGTATGGTATAATTGAGAGTATCGATGAAAGTATCTTTGAAAATATCAGTACAATTGAAAGTATCAATGAAAATATCAGTGTAATTGAAAGTATCAATTAAAGTATCGATTAAAGTATCTTTGAAAGTATCATGGTATAATTGAGAGTATTAATGAAAGTATCTTTGAAAGAATGGTATAATTGAAAGTATCAATTAGTCTCATTGAAAGTATCAGTATAATTGAAAGTATCAATGAAAGTCTCATTGAAAGTATGGTTTAATTGAGAGTATCAATGAGAGTATCTTTGAAAGAATGGTATAATTGAAAGTATCAATTAAAGTATCTTTGAAAGTATCAGTATAATTGAGAGTATCAATGAAAGTATCTTTGAAAGTATCAGTATAATTGAAAGTATCAATTGAAAGTATCTTTGAAAGAATGGTATAATTGAAAGTATCAATTAAAGTATCTGAAAGAATGGTATAATTGAAAGTATCAATGAGAGTATCAATGAAAGTATCTTTGAAAGTATGGTATAATTGAGAGTATCGATGAAAGTATCTTTGAAAATATCAGTATAATTGAAGTATCAATGAAAGTATCTTTGAAAATATCAGTGTAATTGAAAGTATCAATGAAAGTATCTTTTTTTTAGAAATACAGCGTAGAAACAGGCCCTTCGGCCCACTGGGTCCGTGCCGCCCAGCGATCCCCGCACACTAACACTATCCTACACGCACTAGGGACAATTTTTACATTCGCCCAGTCAATTAACCTACCTACCTGCACGTCTTTGGAGTGTGGGAGGAAACGGAGAAAACCCACGCAGGTCACGGGGAGAACGTACAAACTCCGTACAGACGGCGCCCGTAGTCAGGATCGAACCTGAGTCTCCGGCGCTGCATTCGCTGTAAGGCAGCAACTCTACCGCTGCGCCACCGTGTCCGGTATCATGGTATCATTGAATTTCACAGAGTGCTGGAGTAACTCAGCGGGTCGGGCAGCATCTCAGGAGAGAAGGAATGGGCGACGTTTCGGGTTGAGACCCTTCTTCACCCTCCTAACCCCATTCTCCTGCCTTCAGACTGAAGGGTCTCGACCCGACAAGCCACCCAGTCCTAAACATAGCACAAAAAGTAAGGAAATTTGTGTTTGGTAGATTATTTCTTTGTTGTAACAATGCTTCTTGGCAATAAATCTTATACCGTTGGAAAGCCTGTTTATTTCCCTTTTAAATGGTGCCACATTTGTAAGGAACATGCATTTGTGGGATGAGCAGAGCTGAGTATATGGGTTGCGCCCATGAAAAATTTGCCAAATCTCTGCCAATGCCAAACAGCTTATTCTGCCATTGACTCTTGTTCGGTGTTGTTTGGTGGATTGGATGATTGAAGTCTGAAGAAACAAGACATATTGGCAACTTAACAATTTATTCATTTAATAAACAGGAGCCACAGTAGCGTGTGGAAGAACCATACACAGCCATAACAGCCTGGCACCTCATCCTCCTCATGCTGGTCACCAGCCTGGTCACACACTGTTGTGGGATGGCATCCCATTCTTGTCAGCACCTGGGGTTACCAGAAGCTCAAAACAAGAGTCAATAGCAACAGCAGAATAAGCTGTTTGGCATTGGCAGAGAAGATTTGGCAAATTTTTCATGGGCGCAACCCATATACTCAGCTCTGCTGCTCATCCCACAAATGCATGTTCCTTACAAATGTGGCACCATTTAAAAGGGAAATAAACAGGCTTTCCAACGGTATAAGATTTATTGCCAAGAAGCATTGTTACAACAAAGAAATAATCTACCAGACACAAATTTCCTTACTTTTTGTGCTATGTTTATAAGAAAATAACTGCAGGTGCTGGTACAAATCGATTCATTCACAAAATGCTGGAGTAACTCAGCAGGTCAGGCAGCATCTCGGGAGAGAAGGAATGGGTGACGTTTCGGGTCGAGACCCTTCTTCATTCCTTCTCTCCTGAGATGCTGCCTGACCTGCTGAGTTACTCCAGCATTTAGTGAATGAATACCTTCGATTTGTACCAGCATCTGCCGTTATTTTCCTGCATAGTATAATTGAAAGTATCAATGAATGTATCACGGAGAGTAACAATTAAAGTATACTTTAAGTATACTTCAAAATATCTATGAAAGCATCAATTAAAGTACCGTTGTATCTATGAAAGTATCAATTAAAGTACCGTTGTATCTATGAAAGTATCAATTAAAGTATCGTATCTATGAAAGTATCAATTTAGATTCACTGGACCAAGTGGCCCCCCTGGCCCCTCACCTCTCCTGCATTGGTGTAGCACCCTCTCTTCCCCCCTTCCCTTCCCCTCCTCAACGGAGATGCGACCTTTACCGTGTCGTGTCTCCGTTCGCGCTACGGCCTAACACCGTGGAGTCGGCGGCCTCCAGCTGGGATCGACCTTGAAGACTCCGGCCGGTCGCAGGGCCTGGACTTAACATCTCGGAGGCTTCGGCCGTGGGCCCTGCAGAGACCGCAACATCGGGAGTTCGCAGGTCCCTGGCTGGCGACCGGCTTTCGGGAGCTCCGGCCGTAGCAGCTTTGACCGCCCCGGAGCGCGAGGTTTGATCGACCCGCTCGTAGGCAACTCATCGCCCTGCGTGGCCTGGCCGCGGCACTTTCCATCGCCCGGTGGGGGCTCAGGACCTTCATCGGCCTGCTCGGCTCTGCTCGGCTCTGCTCGGCCCTGGGACCTTCCATCGCTTCAAAAGTCGGGAGCCTCGATCGCCTCGTGGCACCACGGGAGAATGAGGAGGGGATAAGACTTTTCTTTGCTTTCCATCACAGTGAGGCTCAAGTCAAGTCAAGTCAATTTTATTTGTATAGCACATTTTAAAACAACCCACGTTGACCAAAGTGCTGTACATCTGATTAGACAATAGACAATAGACAATAGGTGCAGGAGGAGGCCATTCAGCCCTTCGAGCCTGTACGCACCGCCATTCAATGCAATCATGGCTGATCACTCTCAATCAGTACCCCGTTCCTGCCTTCTCCCCATACCCCCTCACTCCGCTATCCTTAAGAGCTCTATCCAGCTCTCTCTTGAATGCATCCAATGAACTGGCCTCCACTGCCTTCTGAGGCAGAGAATTCCACACCTTCACAACTCTCTGACTGAAAAAGTTCTTCCTCATCTCCGTTCTAAATGGCCTACCCCTTATTCTTAAACTGTGTGGCCCCTTGTTCTGGACTCCCCCAACATTGGGAACATGTTTCCTGCCTCTAATGTGTCCAATCCACTAATTATCTTATATGTTTCAATAAGATCCCCCCTCATCCTTCTAAATTCCAGTGTATACAAGCCCAATCGCTCCAGCCTTTCAACGTACGACAGTCCCGCCATTCCGGGAATTAACCTGGTGAACCTACGCTGCACGCCCTCCATAGCAAGAATATCCTTCCTCAAATTTGGAGACCAAAACTGAACACAGTACTCCAGGTGCGGTCTCACTAGGGCCCTGTACAACTGTAGAAGGACCTCTTTGCTCCTAGGTTCCAATGGGAAAAAAAATGAAACATACAGTAGCACGCAAACAGTTCACAGCGCCTCCTCAATGAGCCTCAAACGCTAGGGAGTAGAAATAGGTTTTGAGCCTGGACTTAAAGGAGTGGATGGAGGGGGCAGTTCTGATGGGGCGAGGGATGCTGTTCCACAGTCTAGGAGCTGCAACCGCAAAAGCGCGGTCACCCCTGAGCTTAAGCCTAGACCGCGGGATAGTGAGTAACCCCAAGTCGGCCGACCTGAGGGACCTGGAGTTAGAGAGGTGGGGTTAGAAGATTTTTGATGTGTCCATTTAGGGCTTTGTACGTGAATAGGAGGAGCTTGAAGTTGATTCTGTGCCGGACAGGGAGCCAGTGGAGAGAGGCCAGAATCGGGGTGATGTGGTCCCTTTTACGGGTACCCGTCAGGGGTCTCGCTGCGTGCGGCGTTTTGGACCAGTTGCAGGCGGGACAGGGAAGATTGGCTGATCCCAGTGTATAGGGAGTTGCAGTAGTCTAGGCAGGAGGAAATGAAAGCGTGGATGATTCTTTCTGTGCCTGGAGCAATCACTGTGATGGCTGTTTGTGTTAAATATTGTAATTGTGTGTCTTGTGTTCTGTATTGTCTAATGCCGGACCCTGACGTGAGAGGACGCTGGCGCTGTTTGTTCGCTGCTTCTCCGTCAGGATAGTTCGTCTGTTTGTTTTTATGTCTTGACTGTTTTTGTAAAGCGACTTTGAGCATTTGGAAAAGCGCTATAAAAAATAAATGTTTATTATTATTATTATTATTATTATTCCCCCCACTCCACCCCCCCACTCCACCCCCCTCAACCACCCTTCTCCACCCCTAGGAGATAGATTTAAACTTTAAAATGTGAATATTATTCAATTATACTAACAGTTCAACAGTTCAACCGAAGTACCGAACGAAACTACATAGCAGTCACACACAAAAAAGAACACAAGACACACGACCCCAACACAAACGTCCATCACAGTCACACCAAACACCCCCTCACTGTGATGGAGGCAACAAAACTTCCACTCTCTTCCCCCCCACGCCCACGGACAGACGGCTCGTCCCCGACCGACCCGCACAGTCCCCGCGGCCAATAGACAATAGGTGCAGGAGGAGGCCATTCAGCCCTTCGAGCCTGTACGCACCGCCATTCAATGCGATCATGGCTGATCACTCTCAATCAGTACCCCGTTCCTGCCTTCTCCCCCATACCCCCTCACTCCGCTATCCTTAAGAGCTCTATCCAGCTCTCTCTTGAAAGCATCCGACGAACTGGCCTCCACTGCCTTCAGAGGCAGAGAATTCCACACCTTCACCACTCTCTGACTGAAAAAGTTCTTCCTCATCTCCGAGCCGCACCGGGCGCTGAAACGTCTCGCGGCCGACCGGGCGCTGAAACGTCTCGCGGCCGACCGGGCGCTGAAACGTCTCGCGGCCTAGCCGGGCGATGGAAGGCCCCGCGACCGAGCCTTGTGCAGCTAAGTCCCGCGGCCGAGCCGCACCGGGCGATGTTAGGCCCCGCGGCCAAGCCGCACCGGGCAATGTTAAGTCCAACGGCCAAGCCGCACCAGCGATGAAAAGTCCCACGGCCGAGCCGCACCAGCGATGAAAAGTCCAGCGGCCGAGACGTTTCAGCGCCCGGTGCAGGAAAATAACTGCAGATGCTGGTTCAAATCGAAGGTAGACACCTTCCTTCCCTCCTCCCTACCCCCTTCCCCCCTCCCCCCACTCCATCCCCCCTCAACCTCCCTCCCTCCCTGGGAGATAGCTTTAAACTTTAAAATGTGAATAACTTTAAAAACATAACACCGATTTCAATGAAGCTTCTTCCATTAGCACCAAAGGGACGATGTTGAGTAAGGTGGGCCTAACATTGTCCGCGCTATCGTGCACAGTTTTGTTTGTAGTTCAGGAACAAACAAACGAGAGCTTTGGTAGACAGTTTTAGTATATAGTTTGTATCATTAAAAGTATCAATAGACAATAGGTGCAGGAGGAGGCCATTCAGCCCTTCGAGCCTGTACGCACCGCCATTCAATGCGATCATGGCTGATCACTCTCAATCAGTACCCCGTTCCTGCCTTCTCCCCATACCCCCTCACTCCGCTATCCTTAAGAGCTCTATCCAGCTCTCTCTTGAAAGCATCCAACGAACTGGCCTCCACTGCCTTCTGAGGCAGAGAATTCCACACCTTCACCACTCTCTGACTGAAAAAGTTCTTCCTCATCTCCGTTCTAAATGGCCGACCCCTTATTCTTAAACTGGCCCCTTGTTCTGGACTCCCCCAACATTGGGAACATGTTTCCTGCCTCTAATGTGTCCAACCCCCTGATTATCTTATATGTTTCAATAAGATCCCCCCTCATCCTTCTAAATTCCAGTGTATACAAGCCCAATCGCTCCAGCCTTTCAACATACGACAGTCCCGCCATTCCGGGAATTAACCTGGTGAACCTACGCTGCACGCCCTCCATAGCAAGAATATCCTTCCTCAAATTTGGAGACCAAAACTGCACACAGTACTCCAGGTGCGGTCTCACTAGGGCCCTGTACAACTGTAGAAGGACCTCTTTGCTCCTATACTCAACTCCTCTTGTTACGAAGGCCAACATTCCATTGGCTTTCTTCACTGCCTGCTGAACCTGCATGCTTCCTTTCATTGACTGATGCACTAGGACACCCAGATCTCGTTGAACCCCCCCTCCTCCTAACTTGACACCATTCAGATAATAATCTGCCTTTCTATTCTTACTTCCAAAGTGAATAACCTCACACTTATCTACATTAAACTGCATCTGCCATGTATCCGCCCACTCACACAACCTGTCCAGGTCACCCTGCAGCCTTATTGCATCTTCCTCACAGTTCACACTGCCCCCCAGCTTAGTATCATCTGCAAATTTGCTAATGGTACTTTTAATCCCTTCGTCTAAGTCATTAATGTGCGGGGATCGCCGGTCAGCACGGACTCGGTGGGCCGAAGGGCCTGTTTCCACGCCGTATCGCTAAACCAATACTGAAGTCCCAGACTCTCCCACCAGTGGAAACATCCTCTCCACATCCACTCTATCCAGGCCGCTCACTATTCATGCATTCTTCACTTGTGGAGCAGGTTTGTGAGCTGTGGGCCAGGTGGGACGGGCTTGGATGTCTGTTTATATAACGATGCCGCTCTTCCACAGGTCTCAAGGGGAGCAAATGGCTGGACCTGATGCAAGGTAAAAGCTCTCCCCATCATCCGAACAGTTAAATAGACAACAGGTGCAGGAGGAGGCCATTCGGCCCTTCGAGCCTGTACGCACCGCCATTCAATGTGATCATGGCTGTTCATTCTCAATCAGTACCCCGTTCCTGCCTTCTCCCCATACCCCCTGACTCCGTTATCCTTAAGAGCTCTATCTAGCTCTCTCTTGAATGCATTCAGAGAATTGGCCTCCACTGCCCTCTGAGGCAGAGAATTCCACAGATTCACAACTCTCTGACTGAAAAAGTTTTTCCTCATCTCCGTTCTAAATGGCCGACCCCTTATTCTTAAACTGTGTGGCCCCTGGTTCTGGACTCCCCCAACATTGGGAACATGTTTCCTGCCTCTAACGTGTCCAACCCCTTAATAATCTTATATGTTTCTATCAGATCCCCTCTCATCCTTCTAAATTCCAGTGAACACAAACCCAGTCTTTCCAATCTTTCAACATAGACAGTCCGGCCATCCCGGGGATTAACCTGGTGAACCTACGCTGCACTGCCTCAATAGCAAGGACGTCCTTCCTCAAATTTGGAGACTAAAACTGCACACAGTACTCCAGGTGTGGTCTCACCAGGGCCCTGTACAACTGCAGGACCTCTTTGCTCCAGGTGGGAGAGAAGGAATGGGTGAAGTTTTGGTCTACATTTTCCTTGATCTCCATTCACTTTGTCCTGTTTTAACACCTTGCACCACTTATCCATGTACATTCCACTCCCCTGACATCAGTCTGAAGAAGGGTCTCGGCCCGAAACATCATGCATTCCTTCTCTCCAGAGATGCTGCCTGACCCGCTGAGTTACTCCAGCACTCTGTGAAACGTCACCTATCCATGTTCTCCACAGATGCTGCCTGACCCGCTGAGTTACTCCAGCACTCTGTATCTAACTTCGGTTTAAAAGACTGGAGCGACTAGGCTTGTATACACTGGAATTTAGAAGGATGAGAGGTGATCTTATCGAAACGTATAAGATTATTAAGGGGTTGGACACGTTAGAGGCAGGAAACATGTTCCCAATGTTGGGGGAGTCCAGAACCAGGGGCCACACAGTTTAAGAATAAGGGGTCGGCCATTTAGAACTGAGATGAGGAAAAACTTTTTCAGTCAGAGAGTTGTGAATCTGTGGAATTCTCTGCCACAGAAGGCAGTGGAGGCCAATTCTCTGGATGCATTCAAGAGAGAGCTGGATAGAGCTCTTAAGGATAGCGGAGTCAGGGGGTATGGGGAGAAGGCAGGAATGGGGTACTGATTGAGAATGATCAGCCATGATCACATTGAATGGCGGTGCGTACAGGCTCGAAGGGCCGAATGGCCGCCTCCTGCACCTATTGTCTATTGTCTAACGCAGGTTAACCCACTCATTCCTGGGATGGTTTTTGTAAACCTCCTCTGGACCCTTCCGACACTAATAAAGGTCTTCCTGGTTTCTTGCAGGTGAACAGCAGCTTCTGTGGAGGGTCATGGAGGCCAAAACCCCCTCAACCGCGTTAGTGGGCTCAGACATGGAGGCTTGGTTGGAGGACATCGAGAGCCTGCTAACCCCCCTCTCCCCCGTCCCATCTCCACCTCCACCGCCTCCTCCAGACCCGTCCAACACCGACCTCTCCCTCCTCGACGATTTGGAGCATCTCCTTGGTCCCTGGGGTGGCGGGACGGAGAAGGTGGAAGGTGGCCCATGTGCTTTGTCTCTCGATGACTTGGAAAGACTCCTGCCCTTCCAGACCGCAGAGGACCAGCCCGAGAACGTCGATGCCAACCCTGGACAGGCGCTGGTAAGGGGAGGAGGGGAGATAGAAACATGGACAACTCCTATTCCTTATGACTATATCATAGACTGGACGTGGAGAGCAAAGTACTGGTCCTGTATTCGCTGGAGTTTAGAAGATACAGCACGGAAACAGGCCCTTCGGCCCAACCTGCCCACACCGACCAACATGCCCCATCTACACTAATCCCACCTGCCCACACCGACCAACATGCCCCATCTACACTAGTCCCACCCGCCCACACCGACCAACATGCCCCATCTACACTAGTCCCACCTGCCCACACCGACCAACATGCCCCATCTACACTAGTCCCACCTGCCCACACCGACCAACATGCCCCATCTACACTAGTCCCACCTGCCCACACCGACCAACATGCCCCATCTACACTAGTCCCACCTGCCCACACCAACCAACATGCCCCATCTACACTAGTCCCACCTGCCCACACCGACCAACATGCCCCATCTACACTAGTCCCACCCGCCCACACCGACCAACATGCCCCATCTACACTAGTCCCACCTGCCCACACCGACCAACATGCCCCATCTAGACTAATCCCACACCGACCAACATACCCCATCTACACTAGTCCCACCTGCCCACACCGACCAACATGCCCCATCAACACTAGTCCCACCTGCCCACACCGACCAACATGCCCCATCTACACTAGTCCCACCTGCCCACACCGGCCAACATGCCCCATCTACACTAGTCCCACCTGCCCACACCGGCCAACATGCCCCATCTACACTAGTCCCACCACCGTCCTATCCATGCACCTGTCCAAGTGTCTCTTAAACGTTGGGATAGTCCCAGCCTCAACTACCACCTCCGGCAGCTCGTTCCATGCACCCACCACCCTCTGTGTGGAAAAGTTGCCCCTCAGGTTCCTATTAAATCTTTTCCCCTTCACCTTGAACCCATGTCCTCTGGTCCTCGATTCCCCTACTCTGGGCACGAGACTCTGTGCATCTACCCGATCTATTCCTCTCATGATTTTGTACATCTCTATAAGATCACCCCTCATCCTCCTGCGCTCCATGGAATAGAGACCCAGCCTGCCCCAACCTCTCCCTGGAGCTCACACCCTCTAGTCCTGGCAACATCCTTGGTAAATCTTGTCTGCACTCTTTCCATGATGATACCCTCATTGAAACGTACCGAACAGTGATAGAGTAGATGTGGAGAGGATGTTTCCACTAGTGGGAGAGTCTAGGACCAGAGGGCGCAGTCTCAGAATTAAAGGACGTTCTTTTAGGAAGGAGATATTTCTTTAGCCAGAGGGTGGTGAATCTGTGGGATTCTTTGCCACAGACGGCGGTGGAGGCCACACGTCAGTGGAGATATTTAAGGCAGAGATAGATAGATGCTTGATTAGTGCGGGTGTCAGGGGTTATGGGGAGAAGGCAGGAGAATGGGGTTAGGAGGGAGAGATCGATCAGCCATGATTGAATGGCGGGAGTGGACTTGATGGGCCGAATGGCCTAATTCTGCTGCTAGAACTTACGAACTTAATGTTTCGATGTTGGTAGTCTTGGATAAGTTTATACTCTGTTCAATGCCCCCCCTCCTCTCCATCACCCTCACCCCACACACACTAATTCCCATCTTTCTCCTCTCAAAGAATCAACGGGAATTCTGCGGAGGTTCGCCGGGAATTCCGGGATCGACGGAGCTTTCCGTGAACGGAGTGAAGGAACGTCATCCCTCTCCCCCTCCGAGCCATCGAGAGAGGAGGAGGAGGAGGAGGAGGAAGAGGCGGAGGGAGGGGGAGGTGGAGGGGGAGGTGGAGCGGATCGGGAGAGCGGAGGAGTTGGAACGGGAGAACCGAAGGCTCCGTGCCCAGATCGAGGAGTTGGCGTTCCAGGTTCAGGAGACTCGGCGACTCCTGATAGACAGCGTGGTCAACTGCAGCTGAATCTTCCTGACCCCTTCCTTCCCTTCCCCACCCCGGACCAGCACGGAGCAGATGGGCGAACAGTCTCTTCAATTCCTTGCCAAACACGAAACATAGAAGCAGGAGGCCATTCGGCCCTTCGAGCCTATACGCACCGCCATTCATTGTGATCGCGGCTGACCGTCCACAATCAGTAACCCGTCCCTGCCTTCTCCCCATATCCCTTGATCCCACTAGCCCCTAGAGCTCTATCTAACTCTCTCTTAAACCCATCCAGTGAATCGGCCTCCACTGCCCTCTGTGGCAGAGAATCCCACACATTCACAACTCTCTGGGTGAAAAAGCTTCTCCTCATCTCAGTCCTAAATGGCCGACCCCTTATTCTTAAACTGTGTGGCCCCTGGTTCTGGACTCCCCCAACATTGGGAACATTTTTCGGGGATATGGGGAGAAGGCAGGAACATGGTACTTATTCTGAATGATCAGGCATGATCATATTGAATGGCGGTGCTGGCTCGAAGGGCCGAATGGCCTACTCCTGCACCTATTTTCTATGTTTCTGAGATACAGCGCGGAAACAGGCCTTTCGGCCAACCGAGCCCGTGCCGACCAGTGATTACCCCGTACACTAACACTAATCTACACACAAGAGACAATTTACAATTTTACCGAAGCCAATTAACCTACAAACCTACACGTCTTTGGAGTGTGGGAGGAAACCGGAGCGCCCGGAGAAAACCCACGCAGGTCACGGGGAGAACGTACAAACAAACTCCGTACGGACGGCACCTGTAGTCGGGATGGAACCCGGGTCTCTGGCGCCGTGAGGCAACAACTCTACCGCTGGGCCACCGCGCCACTTTTGTTTATTTTTCACTTTCAGTGCTAATGTTTGCTAAAGTTCTTAGTTTTTTGTAAAATATATTGACACAACCAGTTAATTGCAACTAGTTACCCTTAACTATTAATGTTCAACCATTGTATTGTGTACTAGTACTAAATGTTCCATAATAAATCAGTCGGAAGGGTCCGGACCCGAAACGTCACCTATCCATGTTCTCCACAGATGCTGCCTGACCCACTGAGTTACTCCAGCACTCTGTGAAACGTCACCTATCCATGTTCTCCACAGATGCTGCCTGACCCGCTGAGTTACTCCAGCACTCTGTGAAACGTCACCTATCCATGTTCTCCACAGATGCTGCCTGACCCGCTGAGTTACTCCAGCACTTTGGGTCTACCTTTGGTATAACCAGCATCTGCAGTTGCTTTTTAAAATTATAAATATTCCATTGGTTCTGAATTTGCCAATTAATCATTTCTCATTTATAGTCACACAGTGTGGAAACAGGCCCTTCGGCCCAACTTGCCCACGCCGGCCAACATGCCCCATCTACACTAGTCCCACTTGCCCACGCCGGCCAACATGCCCCATCTACACTAGTCCCACCTGCCCACACCGACCAACATGCCCCATCTACACTAGTCCCACCTGCCCACACCGACCAACATGCCCCATCTACACTAGTCCCACCTGCCCGCATTTGGCCCATATCCCTCCAAATCTGCCCTATACTAAAATATATTGACACCAGCAGTTAATTGCAACTAATCACCCTTAACCAGTGCTGACAAACGCTCATCATAGGTTAATCCACTCATGCCTGGGATAATTCTGGTAAACCTCCTCTGGACCATGTGTAGCTGGAGTAACCCAGCGGGTCAGGCAGCATCTCTGGAGAAAAGGAATGGGTGACGTTTCGGATCGAGACCCTTCTTCAGACTCGGTCAACAATGTTGCGTGTGTGACCTCTCTTTGTTACGAATAATCACGATTTCAATGTTATCTGTTGCTCAAAACATTGCACATAATTTATTAAAATAAATGTACACACCCAAAGGACTGTCATTCTTTACAAATACCCTGTGGCGCTGGAAGTCGTGTATAGACGTTGTGGCACAATGTTACAGTTGTACAAGGTGTTGGCGAGGCTGCACTTGGAATATTGTGTTCAGTTCTCTCTGTCTGTGTGTCTGTCTGTGGGGGTGGGTGATGGGTTGTGTGTCTCTGTCTCAGTGTGTGTGCGTGTGTCTCTCATGAGTGCGTGTGTGTGTCTGTATAAGTGTGTCTCTGTGTATGTCTGTGTCTGTATATGTGTGTGTGCATCTCTTAGTGTGTGAGTCTGTGTGAGTGAGCATGTCTCTGTATGTGTGTGTGTGTATGTGTGTGTGTCTCTCTCTCCCCCTCTCCCTGTGTGTGTCTCTCTCTCTCTCTCCCTCTCTCTCTCTCTCTCTCTCCCCCTCTCCCTGGGTATGTGTGTCTGTCTGTGCCTGTCCCTACCCCTGACCCGCTGTTTCCAGCTGGAGCCGATTCTTCAGTTCGAGCAGCAGGGAGATCTCTGTCGTCAACGCCTTCTTATCCACTCGTTGGGCCTTCAGCTCACGGACTCGGTTACCCTGGGGGGAAGAGAGCGAAGGGTGGGAGGGGGAGAGAGGGAGAGGAAGGGGGGGGTGAGAGATGGGGAGAGCAGAGAGGAGAGAGATGAGGGGGAGAGAGCAAGGGAGGGAGGGGGAGAGAGGGGAGATGTGGAGAGGGGGGGGGGTGGGAGAGCAAGGGAGAAGAGGGTGAGAGAGCAGGGGGGGGAGGGAGAGGAGGAGGGAGAGAGCAAGGAGGGGGAGGGGGGACAGAGGTGATGGGGAGAGCAAGGGAGAGGAGGGGGAGAGAGGCATGGAGAGGGAGAGGAGGGTGGGAGGGAGAGATGAGAGGAGGGGGAGATGAGGAGAGGAGGGGAGTGGGAGAGAGCAAGGGAGAAGAGGGGGAGAGAGCAAGGAGGGAGGGGGAGAGAGATGAGGGGGAGAGCAAAGGAGAAGAGAGGGAGAGGAGAGGCAGAGAGGGGAGAGATGAGGGGGAGAGGGAGAGGTGGGGGAGATGAGGGGGGAGAGAGAGAGATGTAGGGGGGAGGGGGAGAGAGCAAGGAGGGAGGGGGAGAGAGCAAGGAGGGAGAGGAGAGATGAGGGAGAGGAGGGGGGATAGATGGGGAGAGGGAGATGAGGGGGAGAGGGACAGAGATGAGGGGGAGAGGGAGATGAGGGGAGAGGGACAGAGATGAGAGGGAGAGGAGGGGACAGAGATGAGGGGGGAGAGCAAGGGAGAGGAGGGGGAGAGAGGAATGGAGAGGGAGAGGAGGGTGGGAGAGGGAGAGATGAGAGAGAGGAGGGGGGGATAACAAGGGATGGAGAGGAGTTGAGGGGGACGGGGAGAGGAGAGAGGGGAGGAGAGAGGAATGGAGGGAAGGGGGAGAGGGGGAGAGAGTTAGGAGTGTTTTATTGTCATGTGTCCAGGATAGAACGATGAAATTCTTTACTTGCTGCAGCACAACAGAAGATGTAAACATCGCAGACTGTAAATAACAATAGTCTATTGCAGTTCGGAGCTCATTTGAGGTTGTGGTGTTTAACAGCCTGATGACTGCAGGGAAGATGCTGTTCCTGAACCTGGATGTTACAGAGGGGAATGAAGGGGAGAGGGGATGCAGGAGAGGGAGAGGCAAAGGGGGAGATGGGGGGAGGAGAGAGGTAGAGAGAGAGCGGGAGGCGGCGAGGAAAAGGGAAAGAGAGGGGAAAGGGGGGGAGAGAGTGAGAGAAAGGGGGGGAGAGAGAAGGGGGAGAGAGAGAGAGAAGGGGGGAGAGAGAAGGGGAGAGAGAGAGAGAAGGGGAGAGAGAGAGAGAAGGGGGAGAGAGAGAGAGAAGGGGGAGAGAGAGAGAGAAGGGGGAGAGAGAGAGAGAAGGGGGAGAGAGAGAGAGAAGGGGGAGAGAGAGAGAGAAGGGGGAGAGAGAGAAGGGGAGAGAGAAGGGGAGAGAGAGAAGGGGGAGAGAGAAGGAGTGAGAGAAGGGGGAGAGAGAAGGGGAGAGAGAGAAGGGGGAGAGAGAGAGAGAAGGGGGAGAGAGAAGGGGGAGAGAGAGAAGGGGGAGAGAGAAGGGGAGAGAGAGAAGGGGGAGAGAGGAGTGAGAGAAGGGGGAGAGAGAAGGGGGAGAGAGAGAGAGAAGGGGAGAGAGGGGAGAGAGAAGGGGGAGAGAGAGAGAGAGAAGGGGAGAGAGAGAGAAGGGGAGAGAGAGAGAAGGGGAGAGAGAGAAGGGGGAGAGAGAAGGGGAGAGAGAGAAGGGGAGAGAGAGAAGGGGGAGAGAGAAGGAGTGAGAGAAGGGGAGAGAGAAGGGGAGAGAGAGAAGGGGAGAGAGAAGGGGGAGAGAGAAGGGGGAGAGAGGAGTGAGAAGGGGGAGAGAGAGAAGGGGAGAGAGAAGGGGGAGAGAGAAGGGGAGAGAGAGGGGGGAGAGAGAGAGAAGGGGTGAGAGGAGAGTGGGAGGGGGAGAGGAAAAGGGGCAAGGAGGGAGCAGAGAGGGGTAGAAAGAGGGGGTGAGAGAGGGGAGAGGGGAGAGACAGAGGGGGGGAGAGAGAAGAGGGAAGAGAGCGGGAGGAAGAGAGGAGAAACAGCAGGGATTATTTGCCGAGGGTGTCATGGTGGCGCAGCGGTAGAGTTGCTGCCTCACGGCGCTGGAGACCCAGGTTCGATCCTGACTACGGGTGCTGTCTGTATGGAGTTTGTACGTTCTCTCTCCACGTGACCTGCGTGGGTTTTCTCCGGGCGCTCCGGTTTCCTCCCACACTCCAACACGTGCGTGCGGGTTTGTAGGTTAATTGGCTTGGTGTGAACGTAATAATCGTCCCTAGTGTGTGTGGGATAGTGTTAGTGTGCTGGGATCGCTGGTCGGTGTGGACTCGTTGGGGAAGGGCCTGTTTCCGTGCTGTATCTCTAAAGTCTAAAGTGTGTGTGGGATAGTGTTAGTGTGCTGGGATCGCTGCTTGGCGAGGACTCGGTGGGCTGATGGACCTGTTTCTGTGCCGTGCTGTGCTGCCCGTCCTCACCTGTACTGTTATCAGCTTCTCAAGGTCAGCTTTGGTCTCCAGAGGGGGAAGGGATCCTGATTTCACCCCGGTTTCCATGGTGGTACCTGGGCAGGGCTGAAAGGTGAGGAGGTGGGGTCAGACGTAGAAACAAAGAAACACAGACAACAGGTGCAGGAGGAGGCCACTCGGCCCTTCGAGCCTGTACGCACCACCATTCATTGTGATCGCGGCCTGACCGTCCACAATCAGTAACCCGTGCCTGCCTTCTCCCCGTACCCCTTGATCCCACTAGCCCCTAGAGCTCTATCTAACTCTCTCTTAAACCCATCCAGTGAATCGGCCTCCACTGCCCTCTGTGGCAGAGAATCCCACACATTCACAACTGCAAACGTTCCTCCTCACCTCAGTTTTAAACGGCCTCCCCTTTATTCTTAGTCTGTGTGGCCCCTGGTTCTGGACTCCCCCAACATTGGGAACATGTTTCCTGCATCTAGCTTGTCAATCCTTTCATAATTTTACACGTCTCTATAAGATCCCCTCTCATCCTTCTAAACTCCAGTGAATACAAGCCCAGTCTTCCCAATCTTTAAGCCAGGGTGTAGGGGCCAAAGGGGGGAGGTTACAGAGACGGGGAGAGGGGGAGTAGGGGGTTACAGAGACGGGGAGAGGGGGAGTAGGGGGTTACAGAGACGGGGAGAGGAGGAGGGAGGGGGTCACAGAGACGGGGAGAGGGGGTGTAGGGGGGGAGACGGTTACAGAGACGGGGAGAGGGGGTGTAGGGGGGGAGAGGGTTACAGAGACGGGAGAGGGGGT
>NW_027601445.1:48070-68191 GCF_053455715.1 Rhinoraja longicauda
AGAAGGATGAGAGGGGATCTTATAGAGACGTGTAAAATTATGAAAGGATTGGACAAGCTAGATGCAGGAAACATGTTCCCAATGTTGGGGGAGTCCAGAACCAGGGGCCACACAGACTAAGAATAAAGGGGAGGCCGTTTAAAAACTGAGGTGAGGAGGAACGTTTGCAGTTGTGAATGTGAGGGATTCTCTGCCACAGAGGGCAGTGGAGGCCGATTCACTGGATGGGTTTAAGAGAGAGTTAGATAGAGCTCTAGGTGCTAGTGGGATCAAGGGGTACGGGGAGAAGGCAGGCACGGGTTACTGATTGTGGACGGTCAGCCGCGATCACAATGAATGGTGGTGCGTACAGGCTCGAAGGGCCGAGTGGCCTCCTCCTGCACCTGTTGTCTGTGTTTCTTTGTTTCTACGTCTGACCCCACCTCCTCACCTTTCAGCCCTGCCCAGGTACCACCATGGAAACCGGGGTGAAATCAGGATCCCTTCCCCCTCTGGAGACCAAAGCTGACCTTGAGAAGCTGATAACAGTACAGGTGAGGACGGGCAGCACAGCACGGCACAGAAACAGGTCCATCAGCCCACCGAGTCCTCGCCAAGCAGCGATCCCAGCACACTAACACTATCCCACACACACTTTAGACTTTAGAGATACAGCACGGAAACAGGCCCTTCCCCAACGAGTCCACACCGACCAGCGATCCCAGCACACTAACACTATCCCACACACACTAGGGACGATTATTACGTTCACACCAAGCCAATTAACCTACAAACCCGCACGCACGTGTTTGGAGTGTGGGAGGAAACCGGAGCGCCCGGAGAAAACCCACGCAGGTCACGTGGAGAGAGAACGTACAAACTCCATACAGACAGCACCCGTAGTCAGGATCGAACCTGGGTCTCCAGCGCCGTGAGGCAGCAACTCTACCGCTGCGCCACCATGACACCCTCGGCAAATAATCCCTGCTGTTTCTCCTCTCTTCCTCCCGCTCTCTTCCCTTTCTCTCTCCCCCCCTCTGTCTCTCCCCTCTCCCCTCTCTCACCCCCTCTTTCTACCCCTCTCTGCTCCCTCCTTGCCCCTTTTCCTCTCCCCCTCCCACTCTCCTCTCACCCCTTCTCTCTCTCCCCCCTCTCTCTCCCTTCTCTCTCCCCCTTCTCTCTCCCCTTCTCTCTCTCCCCCTTCTCACTCCTCTCTCCCCCTTCTCTCTCCCCCTTCTCTCTCCCCTTCTCTCTCTCCCTTCTCTCTCCCCTTCTCTCACTCCTTCTCTCTCCCCCTTCTCTCTCTCCCCTTCTCTCTCTCCCTTCTCTCTCCCCCTTCTCTCTCTCCCCTTCTCTCTCTCTCCCCTTCTCTCTCTCTCCCCCTTCTCTCTCTCTCTCTCCCCCTTCTCTCTCCCCCTTCTCTCTCTCTCTCCCCCTTCTCTCTCCCCCTTCTCTCACTCCTCTCTCCCCCTTCTCTCTCCCCTTCTCTCTCCCCCTTCTCTCTCTCCCCCTTCTCTCTCCCCCTTCTCTCTCTCTCTCCCTCTCTCTCTCCTTCTCTCTCCCCTTCTCTCACTCCCTTCTCTCTCCTTCTCTCTCTCCCCTTCTCTCTCTCCCTTCTCTCTCCCCCTTCTCTCTCTCCCCCTTCTCTCTCTCTCTCCCCCTTCTCTCTCTCTCTCCCCCTTCTCTCTCTCTCTCCCCCTTCTCTCTCTCTCTCCCCCTTCTCTCTCTCTCTCCCCCTTCTCTCTCTCTCTCCCCTTCTCTCTCTCTCTCCCCTTCTCTCTCCCCCCTTCTCTCTCTCTCTCCCCCTTCTCTCTCCCCCCTTTCTCTCACTCCTCCCCCCCTTTCCCCTCTCTTTCCCTTTTCCTCGCCGCCTCCCGCTCTCTCTCTACCTCTCTCCTCCCCCATCTCCCCCTTTGCCTCTCCCTCTCCTGCATCCCCTCTCCCTTCATTCCCCTCTGTAACATCCAGGTTCAGGAACAGCATCTTCCCTGCAGTCATCAGGCTGTTAAACACCACAACCTCAAATGAGCTCCGAACTGCAATAGACTATTGTTATTTACAGTCTGCGATGTTTACATCTTCTGTTGTGCTGCAGCAAGTAAAGAATTTCATCGTTCTATCCTGGACACATGACAATAAAACACTCCTAACTCTCTCCCCCTCTCCCCCTTCCCTCCATTCCTCTCTCCTCCCCTCTCTCCTCTCCCGTCCCCCTCAACTCCTCTCCATCCCTTGTTATCCCCCCCTCCTCTCTCTCATCTCTCCCTCTCCCACCCTCCTCTCCCTCTCCATTCCTCTCTCCCCCTCCTCTCCCTTGCTCTCCCCCCTCATCTCTGTCCCCTCCTCTCCCTCTCATCTCTGTCCCTCTCCCCCTCATCTCCCTCTCCCCCTCATCTCTGTCCCTCTCCCCCTCATCTCCCTCTCCCCATCTATCCCCCTCCTCTCCCTCATCTCTCCTCTCCCTCCCTTGCTCTCTCCCCCTCCCTCCTTGCTCTCTCCCCTCCCCCCTACATCTCTCTCTCTCCCCCTCATCTCCCCCACCTCTCCCTCTCCCCCTCATCTCTCCCCTCTCTGCCTCTCCTCTCCCTCTCTTCTCCTTTGCTCTCCCCCTCATCTCTCTCCCCCTCCCTCCTTGCTCTCTCCCCTCTTCTCCCTCCCACTCCCCTCCTCTCCTCATCTCCCCCTCCTCTCATCTCTCCCTCCCACCCTCCTCTCCCTCTCCATGCCTCTCTCCCCTCCTCTCCCTTGCTCTCCCCATCACCTCTGTCCCTCTCCCCCTCCTTGCTCTCTCCCTCCTCCTCTCCCTCCCCCCCCTGCTCTCTCACCCTCTTCTCCCTTGCTCTCCCACCCCCCCCCCTCTCCACATCTCCCCTCTCTCCCCTCCCTCCCTTGCTCTCTCCCCCTCATCTCTCTCCTCTCTGCCTCTCCCCATCTCTCACCCCCCCCCCCTTCCTCTCCCTCTCTCCCCTCCCACCCTTCGCTCTCTTCCCCCCAGGGTAACCGAGTCCGTGAGCTGAAGGCCCAACGAGTGGATAAGAAGGCGTTGACGACAGAGATCTCCCTGCTGCTCGAACTGAAGAATCGGCTCCAGCTGGAAACAGCGGGTCAGGGGTAGGGACAGGCACAGACAGACACACATACCCAGGGAGAGGGGGAGAGAGAGAGAGAGAGAGAGAGGGAGAGAGAGACACACATACCCAGGGAGAGGGGGAGAGAGAGAGAGAGAGAGAGGGAGAGAGAGAGACACACACACAGGGAGAGGGGAAGAGAGAGACACAGAGACACACACCCAGGGAGAGACACAGACACACATATACAGACACAGACATACACAGAGACACACTTATACAGACACACACACGCACTCATGAGAGACACACGCACACACACTGAGACAGAGACACACAACCCATCACCCACCCCCACAGACAGACACACAGACAGAGAGAACTGAACACAATATTCCAAGTGCAGCCTCGCCAACACCTTGTACAACTGTAACATTGTGCCACAACGTCGATACACGACTTCCAGCGCCACAGGGTATTTGTAAAGAATGACAGTCCTTTGGGTGTGTACATTTATTTTAATAAATTATGTGCAATGTTTTGAGCAACAGATAACATTGAAATCGTGATTATTCGTAACAAAGAGAGGTCACACACGCAACATTGTTGACCGAGTCTGAAGAAGGGTCTCGATCCGAAACGTCACCCATTCCTTTTCTCCAGAGATGCTGCCTGACCCGCTGGGTTACTCCAGCTACACATGGTCCAGAGGAGGTTTACCAGAATTATCCAGGCATGAGTGGATTAACCTATGATGAGCGTTTGTCAGCACTGGTTAAGGGTGATTAGTTGCAATTAACTGCTGGTGTCAATATATTTTAGTATAGGGCAGATTTGGAGGATATGGGCCAAATGCGGGCAGGTGGGACTAGTGTAGATGGGGCATGTTGGTCGGTGTGGGCAGGTGGGACTAGTGTAGATGGGGCATGTTGGCCGTCGTGGGCAGGTGGGACTAGTGTAGATGGGGCATGTTGGCCGGCGTGGGCAGGTGGGACTAGTGTAGATGGGGCATGTTGGTCGGTGTGGGCAGGTGGGACTAGTGTAGATGGGGCATGTTGGCCGGTGTGGGCAGGTGGGACTAGTGTAGATGGGGCATGTTGGTCGGTGTGGGCAGGTGGGACTAGTGTAGATGGGGCATGTTGGCCGGCGTGGGCAAGTTGGGCCGAAGGGCCTGTTTCCACACTGTGTGACTATAAATGAGAAATGATTAATTGGCAAATTCAGAACCAATGGAATATTTATAATTTTAAAAAGCAACTGCAGATGCTGGTTATACCAAAGGTAGACCCAAAGTGCTGGAGTAACTCAGCGGGTCAGGCAGCATCTGTGGAGAACATGGATAGGTGACGTTTCACAGAGTGCTGGAGTAACTCAGTGGGTCAGGCAGCATCTGTGGAGAACATGGATAGGTGACGTTTCGGGTCCGGACCCTTCCGACTGATTTATTATGGAACATTTAGTACTAGTACACAATACAATGGTTGAACATTAATAGTTAAGGGTAACTAGTTGCAATTAACTGGTTGTGTCAATATATTTTACAAAAAACTAAGAACTTTAGCAAACATTAGCACTGAAAGTGAAAAATAAACAAAAGTGGCGCGGTGGCCCAGCGGTAGAGTTGTTGCCTCACGGCGCCAGAGACCCGGGTTCCATCCCGACTACAGGTGCCGTCCGTACGGAGTTTGTTTGTACGTTCTCCCCGTGACCTGCGTGGGTTTTCTCCGGGCGCTCCGGTTTCCTCCCACACTCCAAAGACGTGTAGGTTTGTAGGTTAATTGGCTTCGGTAAAATTGTAAATTGTCTCTTGTGTGTAGATTAGTGTTAGTGTACGGGGTAATCACTGGTCGGCACGGGCTCGGTTGGCCGAAAGGCCTGTTTCCGCGCTGTATCTCAGAAACATAGAAAATAGGTGCAGGAGTAGGCCATTCGGCCCTTCGAGCCAGCACCGCCATTCAATATGATCATGCCTGATCATTCAGAATAAGTACCATGTTCCTGCCTTCTCCCCATATCCCCGAAAAATGTTCCCAATGTTGGGGGAGTCCAGAACCAGGGGCCACACAGTTTAAGAATAAGGGGTCGGCCATTTAGGACTGAGATGAGGAGAAGCTTTTTCACCCAGAGAGTTGTGAATGTGTGGGATTCTCTGCCACAGAGGGCAGTGGAGGCCGATTCACTGGATGGGTTTAAGAGAGAGTTAGATAGAGCACTAGGGGCTAGTGGGATCAAGGGATATGGGGAGAAGGCAGGGACGGGTTACTGATTGTGGACGGTCAGCCGCGATCACAATGAATGGCGGTGCGTATAGGCTCGAAGGGCCGAATGGCCTCCTGCTTCTATGTTTCGTGTTTGGCAAGGAATTGAAGAGACTGTTCGCCCATCTGCTCCGTGCTGGTCCGGGGTGGGGAAGGGAAGGAAGGGGTCAGGAAGATTCAGCTGCAGTTGACCACGCTGTCTATCAGGAGTCGCCGAGTCTCCTGAACCTGGAACGCCAACTCCTCGATCTGGGCACGGAGCCTTCGGTTCTCCCGTTCCAACTCCTCCGCTCTCCCGATCCGCTCCACCTCCCCCTCCACCTCCCCCTCCCTCCGCCTCTTCCTCCTCCTCCTCCTCCTCCTCTCTCGATGGCTCGGAGGGGGAGAGGGATGACGTTCCTTCACTCCGTTCACGGAAAGCTCCGTCGATCCCGGAATTCCCGGCGAACCTCCGCAGAATTCCCGTTGATTCTTTGAGAGGAGAAAGATGGGAATTAGTGTGTGTGGGGTGAGGGTGATGGAGAGGAGGGGGGGCATTGAACAGAGTATAAACTTATCCAAGACTACCAACATCGAAACATTAAGTTCGTAAGTTCTAGCAGCAGAATTAGGCCATTCGGCCCATCAAGTCCACTCCCGCCATTCAATCATGGCTGATCGATCTCTCCCTCCTAACCCCATTCTCCTGCCTTCTCCCCATAACCCCTGACACCCGCACTAATCAAGCATCTATCTATCTCTGCCTTAAATATCTCCACTGACGTGTGGCCTCCACCGCCGTCTGTGGCAAAGAATCCCACAGATTCACCACCCTCTGGCTAAAGAAATATCTCCTTCCTAAAAGAACGTCCTTTAATTCTGAGACTGCCCTCTGGTCCTAGACTCTCCCACCAGTGGAAACATCCTCTCCACATCTACTCTATCACTGTTCGGTACGTTTCAATGAGGGTATCATCATGGAAAGAGTGCAGACAAGATTTACCAAGGATGTTGCCAGGACTAGAGGGTGTGAGCTACAGGGAGAGTTTGGGGCAGGCTGGGTCTCTATTCCATGGAGCGCAGGAGGATGAGGGGTGATCTTATAGAGATGTACAAAATCATGAGAGGAATAGATCGGGTAGATGCACAGAGTCTCGTGCCCAGAGTAGGGGAATCGAGGGCCAGAGGACATGGGTTCAAGGTGAAGGGGAAAAGATTTAATAGGAACCTGAGGGGCAACTTTTCCACACAGAGGGTGGTGGGTGTATGGAACGAGCTGCCGGAGGTGGTAGTTGAGGCTGGGACTATCCCAACGTTTAAGAGACACTTGGACAGGTGCATGGATAGGGCGGTGGTGGGACTAGTGTAGATGGGGCATGTTGGCCGGTGTGGGCAGGTGGGACTAGTGTAGATGGGGCATGTTGGTCGGTGTGGGCAGGTGGGACTAGTGTAGATGGGGCATGTTGGCCGGTGTGGGATTAGTCTAGATGGGGCATGTTGGTCGGTGTGGGCAGGTGGGACTAGTGTAGATGGGGCATGTTGGTCGGTGTGGGCGGGTGGGACTAGTGTAGATGGGGCATGTTGGTCGGTGTGGGCAGGTGGGACTAGTGTAGATGGGGCATGTTGGTCGGTGTGGGCAGGTGGGACTAGTGTAGATGGGGCATGTTGGCCGGTGTGGGCAAGTGGGACTAGTGTAGATGGGGTATGTTGGTCGGTGTGGGCAGGTGGGACTAGTGTAGATGGGGCATGTTGGTCGGTGTGGGCAGGTGGGACTAGTGTAGATGGGGCATGTTGGTCGGTGTGGGCGGGTGGGACTAGTGTAGATGGGGCATGTTGGTCGGTGTGGGCAGGTGGGACTAGTGTAGATGGGGCATGTTGGTCGGTGTGGGCGGGTGGGACTAGTGTAGATGGGGCATGTTGGTCGGTGTGGGCAGGTGGGATTAGTGTAGATGGGGCATGTTGGTCGGTGTGGGCAGGTTGGGCCGAAGGGCCTGTTTCCGTGCTGTATCTTCTAAACTCCAGCGAATACAGGACCAGTACTTTGCTCTCCACGTCCAGTCTATGATATAGTCATAAGGAATAGGAGTTGTCCATGTTTCTATCTCCCCTCCTCCCCTTACCAGCGCCTGTCCAGGGTTGGCATCGACGTTCTCGGGCTGGTCCTCTGCGGTCTGGAAGGGCAGGAGTCTTTCCAAGTCATCGAGAGACAAAGCACATGGGCCACCTTCCACCTTCTCCGTCCCGCCACCCCAGGGACCAAGGAGATGCTCCAAATCGTCGAGGAGGGAGAGGTCGGTGTTGGACGGGTCTGGAGGAGGCGGTGGAGGTGGAGATGGGACGGGGGAGAGGGGGGTTAGCAGGCTCTCGATGTCCTCCAACCAAGCCTCCATGTCTGAGCCCACTAACGCGGTTGAGGGGGTTTTGGCCTCCATGACCCTCCACAGAAGCTGCTGTTCACCTGCAAGAAACCAGGAAGACCTTTATTAGTGTCGGAAGGGTCCAGAGGAGGTTTACAAAAACCATCCCAGGAATGAGTGGGTTAACCTGCGTTAGACAATAGACAATAGGTGCAGGAGGCGACCATTCGGCCCTTCGAGCCTGTACGCACCGCCATTCAATGTGATCATGGCTGATCATTCTCAATCAGTACCCCATTCCTGCCTTCTCCCCATACCCCCTGACTCCGCTATCCTTAAGAGCTCTATCCAGCTCTCTCTTGAATGCATCCAGAGAATTGGCCTCCACTGCCCTCTGTGGCAGAGAATTCCACAGATTCACAACTCTCTGACTGAAAAAGTTTTTCCTCATCTCAGTTCTAAATGGCCGACCCCTTATTCTTAAACTGTGTGGCCCCTGGTTCTGGACTCCCCCAACATTGGGAACATGTTTCCTGCCTCTAACGTGTCCAACCCCTTAATAATCTTATACGTTTCGATAAGATCACCTCTCATCCTTCTAAATTCCAGTGTATACAAGCCTAGTCGCTCCAGTCTTTTAAACCGAAGTTAGATACAGAGTGCTGGAGTAACTCAGCGGGTCAGGCAGCATCTGTGGAGAACATGGATAGGTGACGTTTCACAGAGTGCTGGAGTAACTCAGCGGGTCAGGCAGCATCTGTGGAGAACATGGATAGGTGACGTTTCACAGAGTGCTGGAGTAACTCAGCGGGTCAGGCAGCATCTGTGGAGAACATGGATAGGTGACGTTTCACAGAGTGCTGGAGTAACTCAGTGGGTCAGGCAGCATCTGTGGAGAACATGGATAGGTGACGTTTCACAGAGTGCTGGAGTAACTCAGCGGGTCAGGCAGCATCTGTGGAGAGAAGGAATGCATGATGTTTCGGGCCGAGACCCTTCTTCAGACTGATGTCAGGGGATGGAGATCAAGGAAAATGTAGACCAAAACTTCACCCATTCCTTCTCTCCCACCTGGAGCAAAGAGGTCCTGCAGTTGTACAGGGCCCTGGTGAGACCACACCTGGAGTACTGTGTGCAGTTTTAGTCTCCAAATTTGAGGAAGGACGTCCTTGCTATTGAGGGCGTGCAGCGTAGGTTCACCAGGTTAATCCCCGGGATGGCCGGACTGTCTATGTTGAAAGATTGGAAAGACTGGGTTTGTGTTCACTGGAATTTAGAAGGATGAGAGGGGATCTGATAGAAACATATAAGATTATTAAGGGGTTGGACACGTTAGAGGCAGGAAACATGTTCCCAATGTTGGGGGAGTCCAGAACAAGGGGCCACAGTTTAAGAATAAGGGGTCGGCCATTTAGAACGGAGATGAGGAAGAACTTTTTCAGTCAGAGAGTGGTGAAGGTGTGGAATTCTCTGCCTCAGAAGGCAGTGGAGGCCAGTTCGTTGGATGCTTTCAAGAGAGAGCTGGATAGAGCTCTTAAGGATAGCGGGGTGAGGGGGTATGGGGAGAAGGCAGGAACGGGGTACTGATTGAGAGTGATCAGCCATGATCGCATTGAATGGCGGTGCTGGCTCGAAGGGCTGAATGGCCTCCTCCTGCACCTATTGTCTATTGTCTATTGACCGGCGATCCCCGCACACTAACACTATCCCACACACACTAGGGACATTTTGCACTTATACCAAGGAATTAACCGACAAACGTGTACGTCTTTGGAGTGTGGGAGAAAGCAGAAAATCTCAGAAAACTCACGGGGAGAACGTACATAGACAATAGGTGCAGGAGGAGGCCATTCGGCCCTTCGAGCCTGTACGCACCGCCATTCAATGTGATCATGGCTGATCACTCTCAATCAGTACCCCGTTCCTGCCTTCTCCCCATACCCCCTGACTCCGCTATCCTTAAGAGCTCTATCCAGCTCTCTCTTGAATGCATTCAGAGAATTGGCCTCCACTGCCTTCTGAGGCAGAGAATCCCACAGATTCACAACTCTCTGACTGAAAAAGTTTTTCCTCATCTCCGTTCTAAATGGCCGACCCCTTATTCTTAAACTGTGTGGCCCCTGGTTCTGGACTCCCCCAACATTGGGAACATGTTTCCTGCCTCTAACGTGTCCAACCCCTTAATAATCTTATACGTTTCGATAAGATCCCCTCTCATCCTTCTAAATTCCAGTGTATACAAGCCCAGTCGCTCCAGTCTTTCAACGTACGACAGTCCCGCCATTCTGGGAATTAACCTAGTAAACCTACGCTGCACGCCCTCAATAGCAAGAATATCCTTCCTCAAACAATGATACTTTAATTGATACTTTCAATGAAACATTGGAGGGCGTGCAGCGTAGGTTCACCAGGTTAATTCCCGGAATGGCGGGACTGTCGTATGTTGAAAGGCTGGTGCGATTGGGCTTGTATACACTGGAATTTAGAAGGATGAGGGGGATCTTATTGAAACATATAAGATAATTAGGGGATTGGGCACATTAGAGGCAGGAAACATGTTCCCAATGTTGGGGGAGTCCAGAACAAGGGGCCAGTTTAAGAATAAGGGGTCGGCCATTTAGAACGGAGATGAGGAAGAACTTTTTCAGTCAGAGAGCGGTGAAGGTGTGGAATTCTCTGCCTCAGAAGGCAGTGGAGGCCAGTTCGTTGGATGCTTTCAAGAGAGAGCTGGATAGAGCTCTTAAGGATAGCGGAGTGAGGGGGTATGGGGAGAAGGCAGGAACGGGGTACTGATTGAGAGTGATCAGCCATGATCGCATTGAATGGTGGTGCGTACAGGCTCGAAGGGCTGAATGGCCTCCTCCTGCACCTATTGTCTATTGATACTTTTAATGATACAAACTATATACTAAAACTGTCTACCAAAGCTCTCGTTTGTTTGTTCCTGAACTACAAACAAAACTGTGTACGATAGCGCGACAATGTTAGGCCCACCTTACTCAACATTGTCCCTTTGGTGCTAATGGAAGAAGCTTCATTGAAATCGGTGTTATGTTTTTAAAGTTATTCACATTTTAAAGTTTAAAGCTATCTCCCAGGGAGGGAGGGAGGTTGAGGGGGGATGGAGTGGGGGGAGGGGGGAAGGGGGTAGGGAGGAGGGAAGGAAGGTGTCTACCTTCGATTTGAACCAGCATCTGCAGTTATTTTCCTGCACCGGGCGCTGAAACGTCTCGGCCGCTGGACTTTTCATCGCTGGTGCGGCTCGGCCGCGGGGCTTTTCATCGCTGGTGCGGCTTGGCCGTTGGACTTAACATTGCCCGGTGCGGCTTGGCCGCGGGGCCTAACATCGCCCGGTGCGGCTCGGCCGCGGGACTTAGCTGCACAAGGCTCGGTCGCGGGGCCTTCCATCGCCCGGCTAGGCCGCGAGACGTTTCAGCGCCCGGTCGGCCGCGAGACGTTTCAGCGCCCGGTCGGCCGCGAGACGTTTCAGCGCCCGGTGCGGCTCGGAGATGAGGAAGAACTTTTTCAGTCAGAGAGCGGTGAAGGTGTGGAATTCTCTGCCTCAGAAGGCAGTGGAGGCCAGTTCGTCGGATGCTTTCAAGAGAGAGCTGGATAGAGCTCTTAAGGATGGCGGAGTGAGGGGGTATGGGGGAGAAGGCAGGAACGGGGTACTGATTGAGAGTGATCAGCCATGATCGCATTGAATGGCGGTGCGTACAGGCTCGAAGGGCTGAATGGCCTCCTCCTGCACCTATTGTCTATTGGCCGCGGGGACTGTGCGGGTCGGTCGGGGACGAGCCGTCTGTCCGTGGGCGTGGGGGGGAAGAGAGGGGAAGTTTTGTTGCCTCCATCACAGTGAGGGGGTGTTTGGTGTGACTGTGATGGACGTTTGTGTTGGGGTCGTGTGTCTTGTGTTCTTTTTTGTGTGTGACTGCTATGTAGTTTCGTTCGGTACCTCGGTTGAACTGTTGAACTGTTAGTATAATTGAATAATATTCACATTTTAAAGTTTAAATCTATCTCCTAGGGGTGGAGAAGGGTGGTTGAGGGGGGTGGAGTGGGGGGGTGGAGTGGGGGGAATAATAATAATAATAATAATAATAAACATTTATTTTTTATAGCGCTTTTCCAAATGCTCAAAGTCGCTTTACAAAAACAGTCAAGACATAAAAACAAACAGACGAACTATCCTGACGGAGAAGCAGCGAACAAACATCGCCAGCGTCCTCTCACGTCAGGGTCCGGCATTAGACAATACAGAACACAAGACACACAATTACAATATTTAACACAAACAGCCATCACAGTGATTGCTCCAGGCACAGAAAAAAATCATTCACGCTTTCATTTCCTCCCGCCTAGACTAGTGCAACTCCCTATACACTGGGATCAGCCAATCTTCCCTGTCCCGCCTGCAACTGGTCCAAAACGCCGCACGCAGCGAGACTCCTGATGGGTACCCGTAAAAGGGACCACATCACCCCGATTCTGGCCTCTCTCCACTGGCTCCCTGTCCGGCACAGAATCAACTTCAAGCTCCTCCTATTCACGTACAAAGCCCTAAATGGACACATCAAAAATCTTCTAACCCCCCTCTCTAACTCCAGGTCCCTCAGGTCGGCCGACTTGGGGTTACTCACTATCCCGCGGTCTAGGCTTAAGCTCAGGGGTGACCGCGCTTTTGCGGTTGCAGCTCCTAGACTGTGGAACAGCATCCCTCTCCCCATCAGAACTGCCCCCTCCATCCACTCCTTTAAGTCCAGGCTCAAAACCTATTTCTACTCCCTAGCGTTTGAGGCTCATTGAGGAGGCGCTGTGAACTGTTTGCGTGCTACTGTATGTTTCATTTTTTTTCCCATTGGAACCTAGGAGCAAAGAGGTCCTTCTTAGGAGCAAAGAGGTCCTTCTACAGTTGTACCGGGCCCTGGTGAGACCGCACCTGGAGTACTGTGTGCAGTTTTGGTCTCCAAATTTGAGGAAGGATATTCTTGCTATTGAGGGCGTGCAGCGTAGGTTCACTAGGTTAATTCCCGGAATGGCGGGACTGTCGTACGTTGAAAGGCTGGAGCGATTGGGCTTGTATACACTGGAATTTAGAAGGATGAGGGGGGATCTTATTGAAACATATAAGATAATTAGTGGATTGGACACATTAGAGGCAGGAAACATGTTCCCAATGTTGGGGGAGTCCAGAACAAGGGGCCACACAGTTTAAGAATAAGGGGTAGGCCATTTAGAACGGAGATGAGGAAGAACTTTTTCAGTCAGAGAGTTGTGAAGGTGTGGAATTCTCTGCCTCAGAAGGCAGTGGAGGCCAGTTCATTGGATGCATTCAAGAGAGAGCTGGATAGAGCTCTTAAGGATAGCGGAGTGAGGGGGTATGGGGAGAAGGCAGGAACGGGGTACTGATTGAGAGTGATCAGCCATGATTGCATTGAATGGCGGTGCGTACAGGCTCGAAGGGCTGAATGGCCTCCTCCTGCACCTATTGTCTATTGTCTATTGTCTAATCAGATGTACAGCACTTTGGTCAACGTGGGTTGTTTTAAAATGTGCTATACAAATAAAATTGACTTGACTTGACTTGAGCCTCACTGTGATGGAAAGCAAAGAAAAGTCTTATCCCCTCCTCATTCTCCCGTGGTGCCACGAGGCGATCGAGGCTCCCGACTTTTGAAGCGATGGAAGGTCCCAGGGCCGAGCAGAGCCGAGCAGAGCCGAGCAGGCCGATGAAGGTCCTGAGCCCCCACCGGGCGATGGAAAGTGCCGCGGCCAGGCCACGCAGGGCGATGAGTTGCCTACGAGCGGGTCGATCAAACCTCGCGCTCCGGGGCGGTCAAAGCTGCTACGGCCGGAGCTCCCGAAAGCCGGTCGCCACCCAGGGACCTGCGAACTCCCGATGTTGCGGTCTCTGCAGGGCCCACGGCCGAAGCCTCCGAGATGTTAAGTCCAGGCCCTGCGACCGGCCGGAGTCTTCAAGGTCGATCCCAGCTGGAGGCCGCCGACTCCACGGTGTTAGGCCGTAGCGCGAACGGAGACACGACACGGTAAAGGTCGCATCTCCGTTGAGGAGGGGAAGGGAAGGGGGGAAGAGAGGGTGCAACACCAATGCAGGAGAGGTGAGGGGCCAGGGGGGCCACTTGGTCCAGTGAATCTAAATTGATACTTTCATAGATACGATACTTTAATTGATACTTTCATAGATACAACGGTACTTTAATTGATACTTTCATAGATACAACGGTACTTTAATTGATACTTTCATAGATACAACGGTACTTTAATTGATGCTTTCATAGATATTTTGAAGTATACTTAAAGTATACTTTAATTGTTACTCTCCGTGATACATTCATTGATACTTTCAATTATACTATGCAGGAAAATAACGGCAGATGCTGGTACAAATCGAAGGTATTCATTCACTAAATGCTGGAGTAACTCAGCAGGTCAGGCAGCATCTCAGGAGAGAAGGAATGAAGAAGGGTCTCGACCCGAAACGTCACCCATTCCTTCTCTCCCGAGATGCTGCCTGACCTGCTGAGTTACTCCAGCATTTTGTGAATGAATCGATTTGTACCAGCATCTGCAGTTATTTTCTTATAAACATAGCACAAAAAGTAAGGAAATTTGTGTCTGGTAGATTATTTCTTTGTTGTAACAATGCTTCTTGGCAATAAATCTTATACCGTGGGAAAGCCTGTTTATTTCCCTTTTAAATGGTGCCACATTTGTAAGGAACATGCATTTGTGGGATGAGCAGCAGAGCTGAGTATATGGGTTGCGCCCATGAAAAATTTGCCAAATCTTCTCTGCCAATGCCAAACAGCTTATTCTGCTGTTGCTATTGACTCTTGTTTTGAGCTTCTGGTACCCCCAGGTGCTGGCAAGAATGGGATGCCATCCCACAACAGTGTGTGACCAGGCTGGTGACCAGCATGAGGAGGATGAGGTGCCAGGCTGCTGTGGCTGTGTATGGTTCTTCCACACGCTACTGTGGCTCCTGTTTATTAAATGAATAAATTGTTAAATTGCCAATATGTCTTGTTTCTTCAGACTTCAATCATCCAATCCACCAAACAACACCGAACAAGAGTCAATGGCAGAATAAGCTGTTTGGCATTGGCAGAGAAGATTTGGCAAATTTTTCATGGGCGCAACCCATATACTCAGCTCTGCTGCTCATCCCACAAATGCATGTTCCTTACAAATGTGGCACCATTTAAAAGGGAAATAAACAGGCTTTCCAACGGTATAAGATTTATTGCCAAGAAGCATTGTTACAACAAAGAAATAATCTACCAAACACAACTTTCCTTACTTTTTGTGCTATGTTTAGGAATTGGTGGCTTGTCGGGTCGAGACCCTTCAGTCTGAAGGCAGGAGAATGGGGTTAGGAGGGTGAAGAAGGGTCTCAACCCGAAACGTCGCCCATTCCTTCTCTCCTGAGATGCTGCCCGACCCGCTGAGTTACTCCAGCACTCTGTGAAATTCAATGATACCATGATACCGGACACGGTGGCGCAGCGGTAGAGTTGCTGCCTTACAGCGAATGCAGCGCCGGAGACTCAGGTTCGATCCTGACTACGGGCGCCGTCTGTACGGAGTTTGTACGTTCTCCCCGTGACCTGCGTGGGTTTTCTCCGTTTCCTCCCACACTCCAAAGACGTGCAGGTAGGTAGGTTAATTGACTGGGCGAATGTAAAAATTGTCCCTAGTGCGTGTAGGATAGTGTTAGTGTGCGGGGATCGCTGGGCGGCACGGACCCAGTGGGCCGAAGGGCCTGTTTCTACGCTGTATTTCTAAAAAAAAGATACTTTCATTGATACTTTCAATTACACTGATATTTTCAAAGATACTTTCATTGATACTTCAATTATACTGATATTTTCAAAGATACTTTCATCGATACTCTCAATTATACCATACTTTCAAAGATACTTTCATTGATACTCTCATTGATACTTTCAATTATACCATTCTTTCAGATACTTTAATTGATACTTTCAATTATACCATTCTTTCAAAGATACTTTCAATTGATACTTTCAATTATACTGATACTTTCAAAGATACTTTCATTGATACTCTCAATTATACTGATACTTTCAAAGATACTTTAATTGATACTTTCAATTATACCATTCTTTCAAAGATACTCTCATTGATGCTCTCAATTAAACCATACTTTCAATGAGACTTTCATTGATACTTTCAATTATACTGATACTTTCAATGAGACTAATTGATACTTTCAATTATACCATTCTTTCAAAGATACTTTCATTAATACTCTCAATTATACCATGATACTTTCAAAGATACTTTAATCGATACTTTAATTGATACTTTCAATTACACTGATACTTTCAAAGATACTCTCATTGATATTCTCAATTATACTGATACTTTCAAAGATACTTCATTGATACTTTCATTATACCATGATACCTTCAAAGATAGTTTCGTTGTTACTCTCAATTCTACTGATAGTTTCAAAGATACTTTCATTGATACTTTCATTATACTGATACTTTCAAAGATACTTTCATTATACTGATACTTTCAAAGATACTTTAATTGATACTTTCACTTATACTGATACTTTCAAAGATACTTTCATTGATACTTTCACTTATACTGATACTTTCAAAAATACTTTCATTGATACTTTCATTATACTGATACTTTCAAAGATACTTTCATTGATACTTTCATTATACTGATACTTTCAAAGATACTTTTATCGATACTCTCAATTACACTGATACTTTCAAAGATACTTTCATTGATACTTTCATTATACCATGATACCTTCAAAGATACTTTCATTGATACTCTCAATTATACTGATACTTTCAAAGATACTTTCATTGATTCTTTCAATTATACTGATACTTTAATTGATACTTTCAATTATACCATACTTTCATTGATACTTTCAATTATACTGATACTTTCAAAGATACTTTCATTGATACTTTCAATTATACCATTCTTTCAATGAGACTTTAGTTGATACCTTCATTGATACTCTCAATTATACTAATACTTTCAAAGATACTTTAATGGATACTCTCAATTATACTGATACTTTCAAAGATACTTTAATTGATACTTTCATTGATACTTTCAATTATACCATTCTTTCAATGAGACTTTAGTTGATACCTTCATTATACTGATACTTTCAATGAGACTTTAATTGATACCTTCATTAATACTCTCAATTATACTAATACTTTCAAAGATACTTTGACGGATACTCTCAATTATACTGATACATTCATTGATACATTCATTCATTGATACTTTGAACGATACTGTAATTGCCAATAACATTAACTCTGAGCATTTTTGCAGCGAGAGCGAGTATTTCGTGAGGTTTAAAGGATGCAGACTTACTGCGGCTCTGCATTGGTGAGGTTGCAATGGGCAGGGGTGGTTTAGCGGCGACTTTGGAGGAGAGAGCGGGGTTTTCATGTTGTACATCTTGCTGTCTTGCGGCGTCTGTGTTGCGGGAAGTGGGACGGGGGGGGGGCGGTGATCATAGAGATGATGCAACCCGCCTGCAATCCGCCGAACCCTTTCCTTTTGCCTTTTTGCATCGCGACTGCAGCCCCGCTGCAAGGTTGGCCCATTGCATTCGGAGCAATGCTGCGGCCTCAATCACCCCCCGGCGCCAAAACACGTTTTATTTAATGCATTTGTGGTTAAATTCATATAAATATAATTTTTGTGTGTTCATTCAATGGTGGCCCATTACGTCATCGAGGCCGCCTAAACCCCCCCCCCCCCCTCACGTGCAGGGGGCGATTACATCAGCGCCTCCAGACCCCGCCTCTCCTTTGTTGACGTCAGTGGGTTGGGGTTGCGTCATCCGCGGTCTGGCTCCGCACCTCTGGGAGGACCACCAGCTCGCCCCCTGCAGTTGGGAGGACCAGCAGCTCGCCCCGTGCAGTTGAGAGGACCACCAGCTCGCCCCCTGCAGTTGGGAGGACCACCAGCTCCGTCCCCTGCAGTTGGGAGGACCACCAGCTCGCCCCCTGCAGTTGGGAGGACCACCAGCTCCCCCCTGCAGTTGGGAGGACCACCAGCTCGCCCCCTGCAGTTGGGAGGACCACCAGCTCGCCCCCTGCAGTTGGGAGGACCACGAGCTCGCCCCCTGCAGTTGGGAGGACCACCAGCTCCGTCCCCTGCAGTTGGGAGGACCACCAGCTCCCCCCTGCAGTTGAGAGGACCACCAGCTCGCCCCCTGCAGTTGGGAGGACCACCAGCTCCGTCCCCTGCAGTTGGGAGGACCACCAGCTCGCCCCCTGCAGTTGGGAGGACCACCAGCTCCGTCCCCTGCAGTTGGGAGGACCACCAGCTCGCCCCCTGCAGTTGGGAGGACCACCAGCTCCCCCCTGCAGTTGGGAGGACCACCAGCTCGCCCCCTGCAGTTGGGAGGACCACCAGCTCGCCCCCTGCAGTTGGGAGGACCACGAGCTCGCCCCCTGCAGTTGGGAGGACCACCAGCTCCGTCCCCTGCAGTTGGGAGGACCACCAGCTCCCCCCTGCAGTTGAGAGGACCACCAGCTCGCCCCCTGCAGTTGGGAGGACCACCAGCTCCGTCCCCTGCAGTTGGGAGGACCACCAGCTCGCCCCCTGCAGTTGGGAGGACCACCAGCTCCGTCCCCTGCAGTTGGGAGGACCACCAGGTCGCCCCCTGCAGTTGGGAGGACCACCAGCTCGCCCCCTGCAGTTGGGAGGACCACCAGCTCACCCCCTGCAGTTGGGAGGACCAAGTGATCCAAAATCACTGACCATTGATTGTCTAATGTTTTATGTTTTATTCTTAATTGTTTATTGCTTTTCTTTCTGCTTTCTACTGCACAGCCGCCAACGGCCGGGCTATCCCGTGCAGGTTTCGCTCACCTGGGTACTGGTTGCAGAAAGGGTTGTTTAGATTTTTACACGGTTTTTACACCGCCATTCAATGTGATCATGGCTGATCATTCTCAATCAGTACCCCGTTCCTGCCTTCTCCCCATAACCCCACTATCATTAAGAGCTCTATCCAGCTCTCTCTTGAATGCATTCAGAGAATTGGCCTCCACTGCCCTCTGAGGCAGAGAATTCCACAGATTCACGACTGAAAAAGTTTTTCCTCATCTCTGTTCTAAATGGCCGACCCCTTAATTCTTAAACTGTGGCCCCTGGTTCTGGACTCCCCCAACATTGGGAACATGTTTCCTGCCTCTAACGTGTCCAACCCCTTAGAAGGGTCTCGACCCGAAACGTCACCCATTCCTTCTCTCCCGAGATGCTGCCTGACCTGCTGAGTTACTCCAGCATTTTGTGAATAAATCCCTTAATAATCTTATACGTTTCGATAAGATCTCCTCTCATCCTTCTAAATTCCAGTGTATACAAGCCTAGTCACTCCAGTCTTTCAACATACGACAGTCCCGCCATTCCGGGAATTAACCTAGTGAACCTACGCTGCACGCCCTCAATAACAAGAATATCCTTCCTCAAACTAGGAGACCAAAACTGCACACAGTACTCCAGGTGCGGTCTCACTAGGGCCCTGTACAACTGCAGAAGGACCTCTTTGCTCCTATAATGGTTTATTTTTAATTGTTCACTGCTTTTCTTTCTGCTTTCTACTGCACAGCCGACAACGGCCGGGCTATCCCGTGCAGGTTTCGCTCGCATTGATACTGGTTGCAAAAATGGGTTGTTTAGATTTTTACTCGGGCAAGTTTGGTGAGATGACTCGTGTCCAAGCTGTGACTTGAAGAGTGACAAGACTGGTGCACATCTGGCGGTGTTGGGAAGAAGAGACAATAAGACAACAGGTGCAGGAGGAGGCCATTCGGCCCTTCGAGCCTGTACGCACCGCCATTCAATGTGATCATGGCTGATCATTCTCAATCAGTACCCCGTTCCTGCCTTCTCCCCATACCCCCTGACTCCGCTATCCTTAAGAGCTCTATCTAGCTCTCTCTTGAATGCATTCAGAGAATTGGCCTCCACTGCCTTCTGTGGCAGAGAATTCCACAGATTCACAACTCTGGGTGAAAAAGTTTTTCCTCATCTCCGTTCTAAATGGCCGACCCCTTATTCTTAAACTGTGTGTGGCCCCTGGGTCTGGACTCCCCCAACATTGGGAACATGTTTCCTGCCTCTAACGTGTCTAATGTTCCACCCTGGGATAGTCCATGGATAAAGTGACTGGAGGTAGCTATTTTTGTTTGCTCTAATTCTAGTATAAACTAGACCTGCATTGGAGCAGCAACCTCTTAACCATATAACAACTACAGCATGGAAACAGGCCTGTCCGGCCCTACCAGTCCACCCCGACCACTCTCCCCGACCTAGTCTCATCTACCTGCTCTCAGACCATAACCCTCTAATCCCCTCCTATCCATATACCTATCCATATACCTATCCATATACCTATCCATATACCTATCCATATACCTATCCATATAC
>NW_027601445.1:68691-73691 GCF_053455715.1 Rhinoraja longicauda
ATGATACAGAGTGGAAACAGGCCATTCGGCCCAACTTGCCCACACCGGCCAACATGTTCCAGCCACACGACTCCCACCTGGGCGCGTTTGGCCCATATGCCTCCAAACCTGTCCGATCCATGTACTTGTCTAACTGCTTCTTACATGTTTGGACAGTCCCTGCCTCAACGGCCTGCTCTGGCAGCTTGTTCCATACATCCACCATCCTTTGCGTGAAAAAGTTACCCATCAGGTTCCTACTAATCTTTTGCACATTCACCTTGAACCTATAAATGATGCAGAAAGGTCTTCTGGAGTAAAATGAATCCCATAGGCAATTATTATTCACTGTGAGGTCGTCTTTGCATCGGGGATGGAATTTCCATTCCTGAGCCGTTGCCCTGCAAACGGAAGTGCATCTTCCTGATCCCTTTATTGCAGATTCCCACCCCAGACGAGGACAGATCCCAACATGCCCAGATAATATTTAAGACCAAGTGACGCCACTCTGTTCACCACCCGCTCTCTGTCTATTCCATTCAGTGGAACCTCTCTCTTCACTCCCCATCTGTTCCGTCATGAGCTTCATCCAGTCCTCCCGTACAGGCAGACGGAACATCTTCACTCTGATCCCCAGCCACGCACTACGCTACACAGGAACATTCACATGTTGCCATTGATCGGCCCCATCATTTACTTTCCAACTTTCTAATCATTGATGCCTTCTGCTCCGTCTCATGGCCCCGAATCGTCAACTTACGTCAGCTGCATCTACGGATGCTGCATGACCCGCTGAGTTATGTCTCTTTGTTCAAGATTACAGCGTCTGTATTCTCTTTTGAAATGAAAGATTTGTATTGTTTGATGACAGATTTGTTTCGTCGTCCATTAACTGATCATTATTGAGCTTTGCCACAGTCTTTGTTTGCAGCCCGGACTTCGATTGAGTTGATTTCCTGATAATTCGCCTTCATATTACGACTCAATGTTCCCCAACGCTTATCCAATCGGACCGATTACTGTGCCTTCGCTGTGTGAAACTGCAAATAGCTTAATAAGAGTTCCACTTCATCGACTGAGGGCAGACCTAATGGAGACCCCCGGTCTCCTCAGACCACTGCTGTGTTGCTCTTTTCGTTGGTGCTTCGTTATTAAATCTTTCTGAATGCCAGCAGGAGCATCACCAATAGATGATCGGATGACAAACGAGAGCGACAAATGGAACGGCAGGAATACTTACTGGTCGTGTAGGTCAGAGTGCTTAAGCCCTGCCGAGGGGGATGGGCTGGGGGAGAGAGAGAGATGTTGATTTTAGTTACCTGTGCATTCCTGAGGCTAGATTGGTTGAGTTCATCGCAAATGATGAACAGTACCATAGGGTTTGGTTCTTAAAGAGAGTTCATGACCGAGTATAATTCATCCGCTGCCACCTTGGTGTT
Organism: Rhinoraja longicauda; assembly: GCF_053455715.1. Classification (NCBI taxonomy): domain Eukaryota; kingdom Metazoa; phylum Chordata; class Chondrichthyes; order Rajiformes; family Arhynchobatidae; genus Rhinoraja; species Rhinoraja longicauda. Next base: position 70,110 of record NW_027601445.1, read on the forward strand.
GGCTTTGTGTGGTATGTGGACCGCCGACACGATGGTTGCGGTGAATTCCCCCGGCCGATTAAATGGACTGCACATAGTGAACGGTTATTAGAGACATAGAAACATAGATAAATAGGTGCAGGAGGTGGCCATTTGGCCCTTCGAGCCAGCACCGCCATTCATTGTGATCATGGCTGATCATCCACAATCTGTAAGCCGTGCCTGCCTTCTCCCCGTATCCCTTGATTCCACTAGCCCCCAGAGCTATGTCCAACTCATTTTAAAATGCATCCAGTGAATTGGACTCCACTGTCTTCTGTGGCAGAGAATTCCACGAAGTCACAACTATCTGGGTGATTATTTTTTTTGCACCTCCGTTTTAAATGGCCTCCCCTTTATTCTTAGACAGTGGCCCCTGGTTCTTTCCTTTTCCAGAATCTGACACCATTGAGATAATAATTGCCCTATTTGTTTTCGCCGCCAAAGTGGATAACCCCACATTTATCTACGTCATACTGCATCTGCCCACTCACTCAACCTGTCCAAGTCACCCTGCAACCTCCTAACATCCTCTTCACAGTTCACACCTCCACCTAGCTTTGTGTCATCTGCAAACTTGCCAGTGTTACTTCTAATTCCATCATCCAAATCATTAATATATATGGTAAATCGTTGCGCCCCTGCATCGAGCCTTGCGGCACTCCATTCGCCAGTGCCTGCCATTCTGAAAGGGACCCATTTATTCCTACTCTTTGCTTCCTGTCTGCAAACCAATTATCTATCCATGTCAATGCCCTACACCCAATACCATGTGCTCTATTCTTGCTCACCAATCTCCGTGTGGGAACTTTCCAAAGCCTCCCTGAACGCCTAGATACACTACATTCATTGGCTCTCCGTCCATTTTACTTGTCACATCCTGAAAAAAATTCAGAAGATAGTCAAGCAGGATTTCCCCATCATAAATCCATGCTGACTTGGACCAATCCTTTTACTGCTATCCAAATGCGCCGTTATTACCTCTTTAATAATTGACTCCACCATCTTTTCCAACACCGATGATCTATAATTCCCCGTTTTCTCTCTCGCTATTTTCTTGAAAAATACGTTAACATTCGCTCCCTTCCAATCCACAGGAACTCATCCTTAATCTATTGAACATGGGAAAATGATCACCCATACGTCCACGATTTTTAGAGCCATCTCCTTGAGTACTCTGGGATGCAGACCATCAGGCGCTGACGATTTATCAGCCTTCAGTCCTACTGAACTAAGCTAACTGAACTATTTCGTGGCATAGTCAGCTTGTTCCATAAGGTTTTCCGTCGTGCTGGTTGACTCTATAAATATAAATAGAGTGGAATTGTGTGAGTGGAAGACAATAGACAATAGACAATAGACAATAGGTGCAGGAGGAGGCCATTCGGCCCTTCGAGCCAGCGCCGCCATTCAATGTGATCATGGCTGATCATTCTCAATCAGTGCCCCGTTCCTGCCTTCTCCCCATACCCCCTGACTCCGCTATCCTTAAGAGCTCTATCTAGCTCTCTCTTGAATGCATTCAGAGAACTGGCCTCCACTGCCTTCTGAGGCCGAGAATTCCACATCTCAGTTCTAAATGGCCTACCCCTTATTCTTAAACTGTGGCCCCTGGTTCTGGACTCCCCCAACATTGGGAACATGTTTCCTGTCTCTAACGTGTCTAACCCCTTAATACTCTTATACGTTTCAATACAATCTCCTCTCATTCTTCTAAATTCCAGTGTATACAAGCCATGTCGCTGCAGTCGTTCAACATATGATAGTCCCGCCATTCCGGGAATTAACCTAGCAAACCTACGCTGCACGTCATCAATAGCAAGAATATCCTTCCTCAAATTTGGAGACCAAAACTGCACACAGTACTCCAGGTGCGGTCTCACTAGGGCCCTGTACAACTGCAGAAGAACCTCTTTGCTACTATACTCAACTCCTCTTGTTATGAAGGCCAACATTCCATTGGCTTGTTCCATAAGGGTTTCCGTTGTGCTGGTTGACTCTATAACTATAAATAGAGTGGGATTGTGTGACTGGAAGACAGCCGGGGATGAGTCGCGAATTGGCCTCTTATTGCTTTTCCACGGTTGGGCATAATTTAGAAACCAACCGCACTCGCTTGAAAATAACATTTTATATCAAAGATTCAATTTGTCAACTGTTGCGAGCTGTGCGAAGTTCTATTTTTAGTTCCTCAGACACTGAAGCGCTGACTCTCATTTTAGTTCCATCCCGGGTGAACAATTCCTGGGCGTTGCCCAACTTCCAGCTTTTGGATAATGGGGACATCCCGTGTACAGAACGAGAACTGATACCCAGCAGTCAATCAATTGGTCATTTGGGGATAATTTCTCGCAGTGGGTAGTTTCCGCATTTCCTTTTCTAAATTTGGTGCCTCTGATCGTCACTATTGCTGCTCTGGAATCTGGGGAAAATACATGTTGTTGTGCGTCTGCTTTCTTCAGTTATTGATCACAGCACACCAGCTGCCTGCTGAGCAGTCGGCCAGGGTTTGATTGCCGGTCACCGCAGTTTGCCCAAACCATGGGCAATCCGCCTCTCTGGAGCAGCGGAGATTTCGTTCAGATCAGCACACATTAATAAAATGCAAGAATTTTTAATTGAGTTAAATGTGTTCCATGGCCAATTATCACTCACTGTGAGCCGGTCCGTGGATCCGGGATGGAATTCTCCACCCGTCAGCTTTTCACGGTAAACCCATGAAAGCATAGAAAGATAGGTGCAGGAGGAAGCCATTTGTGGGCTTTTGAAGGGCCACATGTGCTCGCTGTTTCTCTCAACAAAATGGCCGCCACATGTGCTCGCTGTTTCTCTCAACAAAATGGCCGCCACATGTGTTCGCTGTTTCTGCCAACAAAATGGCCACCACATGTGCTCGCTGTTTCTGTCAACAAAATGGCCGCCACATGTGCTCGCTGTTTCTCTCAACAAAATGGCCTCCCCAAGTTTATAACCTCCCATCCCTTACACCTCCTCCGATTGCTTCCTCCCATTCCAGCTTACTCCCCCAAGCTGGTTACCCCCATCCCTTACCCCCTTAACCTGGCTACCTCCCTTCCCTTACCGAGCTAAGTTGGGTACCTCCAGTCCCTTACTCCCGTAAGCTGTCTCCCTCTCATCCCTCACTCCCCAAGCTTGCTATCTCCCATTCCCCCTTACTGCCCCAAACTGGCTACCTTGCATCCATTACTCCCTCTAGCTGGCTACATCCCACCCCAGCAGGCTAACACTCCCCAGCTGGCTATCTCCCTTCCTCTACTCCCCAAATCTGGATACCTCCCATTCCCCTCACCCCAACAAGCTGGATTCTCCCCAATCAATAGACAATAGACAATAGGTACAAGAGAAGGTCAATCGGCCCTTCGAGCCTGTACGCACCGCCATTCAATGTGATCGTGGCTGATCATTCTCAATCAGTACCCCGTTCCTGCCTTCTCCCCATACCCCCCTGACTCCGCTCTCATTAACAGCTCTATCTAGCTCTCTCTTGAGTGCATCCGGAGCATTGGCCTCCACTGCCTTCTGCGGCAGAGCGTCCCACAGATT
>NW_027601445.1:74191-116445 GCF_053455715.1 Rhinoraja longicauda
AGAGAGAGCGAGAGAGAGAGAGAGAGAGAGAGAGAGAGATGGAGGAGGGAGGGGAAGTAGTGGTCTGCGATCAGCCACAGGGGTGAATGGTCCGCCAAGAAGAGACTGGTGGGATCTCTTGATCCCGAACGCAATGCTGAGTGCCCTCCCTTCTCCATCCGTGCATGGTCGCGCTCACTCGGGCGATCGGGTGCGGGGGGCAACAGCAAGGGGCTTTTCCCCGCCCGGCAAAGCACCGCGGCGCCGCACCACGGCTCGAAGCGTCGCGAGCAAGCCTCATCCCGCGCGCCGTGTCGTAGTGAACGAGGAGTCTGTCACTTGCCAGGCTTTTCCCCCCCCCCTCCCCTTGCAGATGCCGTATGCGCGTTGCTGTTCCTCTCCCCGCATCCGACCCTCGTCCTCTTGGGGGACAGATGATGTGGTGGCTTTAGCGCGGTCGCTAAATCCGGGGGGGGGGGGAGGAATCGTGCGTAGAATCGTGCACCGACCCAAGGGGGATGATCGTAGCTCTGTCACGTTGTCGGGCGTTCACAATCGCTCCAATTTTCGCCTTCACTGGGCGCAGTCCGCTGGAATCTACCTGGGGGTCCCAAAGGGGCCGGCCGCCCCCGGTTGTGCAAATGCACGTTTGCTCCTTCGCAGTTTGACGTCGTGGCAGCTCTAGTCGTCGCGAGGGCTTGCTCGAGTACACCCCACCCCCCCCCCCCCCCCCCAGATGTCCTTCCGTGCCCGCCGCGAACATCAGCGGATCATCCTGGTTGCGCACGCACGGTGCGGCATTTCTGTCACGTTCAGCCGCGGCGTAAAGGGTGAAGCACACTCTACGCGCCAGTCGCCTCAATCACACCGGCCTTTATTTACCCGGCATTCCCGGCTCAAGGAACGCCCGCTCATTAACACGGCACATGGACCTGCATGAATGCATTACGCTGCTCTCCCTTTTTTTTAAGTATTAAATCCAAGTACTCAGTTACAATTTCGGTGTTGTGATACTTGATTTACATCAATACCTTTAACCATATCTACAAATTTAACCTAGTTACTGGTTTGCGGTTCCTGCCCGATCGTTTAACAGTCACAGGTGCAACAGGCATAACAGATGTACGTGTAGACTCAACTGTTGGCTTGTTTGGCTCTATGTTAGTACGCTGAGCTTGACTAGAGAAGTCTGTCTCTTTCTCTGTACTCACTGAATGTTGTGAATCAACCACAATAGTCTTTTCTAACTCACTTTCAGATGAATGCTCAGGGATTAGGAATTCATGCTCAGTTTTCGGTTCGTCTTTGGCTGGAATCATTTGATCCACTTTTGATCTTGTCTCCAACATCCACGAAGTATCTTTTCGTCCCGCGCACTTCCACTATTTTCCCAACATCCCATTTGTCTCGACTGGACCTGTCGGGAGGACTGAGAACGCGAACTTGCTCATCTGGCTTGAAGTTCCTCTCCTTTTTTGTGGAAGTCAAAGTGGTGTTTTTGACTTAACTGTTTTTTTGCTCAACTCTCGAGGCCAAATTGGGTCGAACTAGACTCAGGCGCATTCTCAGCCTTCTCTTCATCAACAGTTCTGCAGGTGAATAACCCGTTGAAGTTCTGTACTTCAGCAAGAAACTAGCCAAACGATGTTTCATGCTGAGCTTTGAACTACCCTGCAAAACCTGTTTCTTGAGAGCCTCTTTGACCACTCTAACAGACCTTTCCGCCGCCCCATTGGAGGCCGGATGGTATGGGGGAACAAGTGTGTGTTTTACCCCGTTACGCTGCATGAACTGGTTGAACTGTTCTGAACGAAACTGAGCTCCGTTATCAGAGACAAGTTCTTCTGGTAAACCATGACATGCAAAAATCGATCTCAACTCGTCTATGGTACGCTCAGCAGTAATGCTTGACCCCATATGCTTAGCCTCAATCCATTTGGAATGACTACCTACTAGCACCAGAAAATTATCATTACCCTTTTCACAAAAGTCTACGTGAACTCTGTGAAACGGTCTACTTGGCCATGACCAGGGTTGCAGTGGTGTTTTTGGTGGTTTACTGCGGCAATCTTGACACACGCTACATTTGCTCACCAGGGACTCAATGTCACTGTCTATACCAGGCCAATACACAAAGCTTCTAGCAATTGACTTCATCCCCCCCCCCCAGATGTCCTTCCGTGCCCGCCGCGAACATCAGCGGATCATCCTGGTTGCGCGCGCACGGTGCGGAACGCCTTGCGGCATTTCTGTCACGTTCAGCCGCGGCGTAAAGGGTGAAGCACACTCTACGCGCCAGTCGCCTCAATCACACCGGCCTTTATTTACCCGGCATTCCCGGCTCAAGGAACGCCCGCTCATTAACATGGCACATGAACCTGCATGAATGCATTACGCTGCTCTCCCTTTTTTTTTTTTAAAGATGAATGTTTATTGGAGATAGGTACATAGAGTGGGATAGTACTGATGGAGTAACGCACTGTGGGGTAGTACTGGTGTAACGGTGTACTGTTGGATAGTACTGATGGAGTAACGCACTGTGGGGTAGTACTGGTGTAACAGTATACTGTTGGATAGTACTGATGGAGTAACGCAATGTGGGGTAGTACTGGTGTAACGGTATACTGCGGGATAGTGCTGATGGAGTAACGCACTGTGGGGTAGTACTGGTGTAACGGTATACTGTTGGATAGTGCTGATGGAGTTACGCACTGTGGGGTAGTACTGGTGTAACGGTATACTGTTGGATAGTGCTGATGGAGTAACGCACTGTGGGGTAGTACTGGTGTAACGGTATACTGTTGGATAGTACTGATGGAGTGATGCACTGTGTGGTAGTACTGGTGTAACGGTATACTGTTGGATAGTACTGATGGAGTAACGCAATGTGGGGTAGTACTGGTGTAACGGTATACTGTTGGATAGTACTGATGGAGTAACGCAATGTGGGGTAGTACTGGTGTAACGGTATACTGTTGGATAGTACTGATGGAGTGATGCAATGTGGGGTAGTACAGGTTCCTGTGCTGAACCATTCTGACCCTTTAAGTAATCAATAAAAGGAGACCATGTTCCAATGAATAATTCCTGTTTGTCCAACAGGGAGAATCTGATTCTTTCCACGTTTAAGGTCTCCGTCATTTCTATAATCCACATTTTGATTGTGGGGGGCCGTTAGGGTCCTTTCCAAAATTTTAGAATCGATTTCTTTCCCGTTATTAAACTATAATCCATAAAGTTTCTTTGTGTTGTTCTAAACGTTTGATTTAATTCTAATATTCCGAGTATAATTAGTTTTGGATCTGGGTCCAGTTGTGCGCTGGTTACTTTAGATATTATGTTAAAGATATTTACCCAGAATCTTTTGATTTTTATACAGTTTGCAAACATATGAAATAATGTAGCTTCTAAATGTTGACATTTATCACATTTAGGTGAGATATGTTGGGAGATTTTATGTGGTTTTGTTTTTGAATAGTGTAACCTATGTATTACTTTAAATTGTATTAGAGAATGTCTGGCGTTTAGTGAACACTGATGTATTTGTTTCAAACTTTCTTCCCAAGTATCTTTCGAAATTACTTGGTTTAATTCTTTTTCCCATTTATGTCTGTATAAGTCCATGGAGGGAATGTCACTGTCTAATAAGATATTATATATATAAGATATTGATTTTTCTGTATTAGGATGTTTGTTCCAACATTCATCAAGAACTTCTGAATTTCTAATTCGGAAAATTTTGGGAGTTCGATTTCTAAGTTGAAGATATCTGAAATAATCATTTCCACGAAGACCATAAGTCTGTTGCAACTCCTCAGTCGCCTCAATCACACCGGCCTTTATTTACCCGGCATTCCCGGCTCAAGGAACGCCCGCTCATTAACACGGCACATGAACCTGCATGAATGCATTACGCTGCTCTCCCTTTTTTTTAAGTATTAAATCCAAGTACTCAGTCACAATTTCGGTGTTGTGATACTTGATTTACATCAATACCTTTAACCATATCTACAAATTTAACCTAGTTACTGGTTTGCGGTTCCTGCCCGATCGTTTAACAGTCACAGGTGCAACAGGCATAACAGATGTACGTGTAGACTCAACTGTTGGCTTGTTTGGCTCTATGTTAGTACGCTGAGCTTGACTAGAGAAGTCTGTCTCTTTATCTGTACTCACTGAATGTTGTGTATCAACCACAATAGTCTTTTCTAACTCACTTTCAGATGAATGCTCGGGGATTAGGAATTCATGCTCAGTTTTCGGTTCGTCTTTGGCTGGAATCATTTGATCCACTTTTGATCTTGTCTCCAACATCCACGAAGTATCTTTTCGTCCCGCGCACTTCCACTATTTTCCCAACATCCCATTTGTCTCGACTGGACCTGTCGGGAGGACTGAGAACGCGAACCTGCTCATCTGGCTTGAAGTTCCTCTCCTTTTTTGTGGAAGTCAAAGTGGTGTTTTTGACTTAACTGTTTTTTGCTCAACTCTCGAGGCCAAATTGGGTCGAACTAGACTCAGGCGCATTCTCAGCCTTCTCTTCATCAACAGTTCTGCAGGTGAATAACCCGTTGAAGTTCTGTACTTCAGCAAGAAACTAGCCAAACGATGTTTCATGCTGAGCTTTGAACTACCCTGCAAAACCTGTTTCTTGAGAGCCTCTTTGACCACTCTAACAGACCTTTCCGCCGCCCCATTGGAGGCCGGATGGTATGGGGGAACAAGTGTGTGTTTTACCCCGTTACGCTGCATGAACTCGTTGAACTGTTCTGAACGAAACTGAGCTCCGTTATCAGAGACAAGTTCTTCTGGTAAGCCATGACATGCAAAAATCGATCTCAACTCGTCTATGGTACGCTCAGCAGTAGTGCTTAACCCCATATGCTTAGCCTCAATCCATTTGGAATGACTACCTACTAGTACCAGAAAATTATCATTACCCTTTTCACAAACGTCTACGTGAACTCTGTGAAACGGTCTACTTGGCCATGACCAGGGTTGCAGTGGTGTTTTTGGTGGTTTACTGCGGCAATCTTGACACACGCTACATTTGCTCACCAGGGACTCAATGTCACTGTCTATACCAGGCCAATACACAAAACTCCTAGCAATTGACTTCATGCTAACTATGCCAGGATGTTCGGCATGAAGTCCGTACATAATCTTGTTTCTTAAAGACTCTGGTACAACCACTCTGTAACCCCACTTTATGCATCCCTGCTCCCATGATAATTCATGTCGTCGATTATATAGAAAGGCTTCAGTTCCGAGTTTGATCCACTCTCGACTTCAGTCCAACCACTCAATGTCTGTTCGTAAACACTCTTCAGCACAGTGTCCTTCACTGTTTCAGCTGCAATTTCTGTTGCAGTCACTGGAAAGTCTTCATCTACGACTGGCAGTGTGTAGATTGAGTTCTCGCTTCCCACATCAGAGTTCTCATGGGGCAATCGGGACAACGCATCTGCCACTGCGTTGCACTTGGAGCTTCTGTAACTCCACCTTTGTAGTCATACTGGGACAACAGAATTGCCCAGCGCTGCATCCTTGATGCCGCCATGGAAGGTATAGCTGACTTGGGACCCAGTATCGTGAGTAGTGGTCTGTGATCAGCCACAAGGGTGAATGGTCCGCCAAGAAGAGACCGGTGGGATCTCTTGATCCCGAACGCAATGCTGAGTGCTTCCCTTCTCCATCTGTGCATAGTCGCGCTCACTCGGCGATAGGGTGCGGGGGGCAACAGCAAGGGGCTTTTCCCCGCCCGTCGTCCATTACCTGGCAAATCACTGCGCCCGCACCACGGCTCGAAGCATCGCAAGCAAGTCTCATCCCGCGCGCCGTGTCGTAGTGAACAAGGAGTCTGTCACTTGCCAGGCTTTTCCCCCCCCCCTCCCCTTGCAGATGCCGTATGCGCGTTGCTGTTCCTCTCCCCGCATCCGACCCTCGTCCTCTTGGGGGACAGATGATGTGGTGGCTTTAGCGCGGTCGCTAAATCCGGGGGGGGGGAGGAATCGTGCGTAGAATCGTGCACCGACCCAAGGGGGATGATCGTAGCTCTGTCACGTTGTCGGGCGTTCACAATCGCTCCAATTTTCGCCTTCACTGGGCGCAGTCCGCTGGAATCTACCTGGGGTCCCAAAGGGGCCGGCCGCCCCCGGTTGTGCAAATGCACGTTTGCTCCTTCGCAGTTTGACGTCGTGGCAGCTCAGTCGTTGCGAGGGCTTGCTCGAGTATCCCCCCCCCCCCCCAGATGTCCTTCCGTGCCCGCCGCGAACATCGGCGGATCATCCTGGTTGCGCGCGCACGGTGCGGCATTTCTGTCACGTTCAGCCGCGGCGTAAAGGGTGAAGCACACTCTACGCGCTCAGTCGCCTCAATCACACCGGCCTTTATTTACCCGGCATTCCCGGCTCAAGGAACGCCCGCTCATTAACACGGCACATGAACCTGCATGAATGCATTACGCTGCTCTCCCTTTTTTTAAAGTATTAAATCCAAGTACTCAGTCACAATTTCGGTGTTGTGATACTTGATTTACATCAATACCTTTAACCATATCTACAAATTTAACCTCGTTACTGGTTTGCGGTTCCTGCCCGATCGTTTAACAGTCACAGGTGCAACAGGCATAACAGATGTACGTGTAGACTCAACTGTTGGCTTGTTTGGCTCTATGTTAGTACGCTGAGCTTGACTGGAGAAGTCTGTCTCTTTCTCTGTACTCACTGAATGTTGTGTATCAACCACAGTAGTCTTTTCTAACTCACTTTCAGATGAATGCTCAGGGATTAGGAATTCATGCTCAGTTTTCGGTTCGTCTTTGGCTGGAATCATTTGATCCACTTTTGATCTTGTCTCCAACATCCACGAAGTATCTTTTCGTCCCGCGCACTTCCACTATTTTCCCAACATCCCATTTGTCTCGACTGGACCTGTCGGGAGGACTGAGAACGCGAACTTGCTCATCTGGCTTGAAGTTCCTCTCCTTTTTTGTGGAAGTCAAAGTGGTGTTTTTGACTTAACTGTTTTTTGCTCAACTCTCGAGGCCAAATTGGGTCGAACTAGACTCAGGCGCATTCTCAGCCTTCTCTTCATCAACAGTTCTGCAGGTGAATAACCCGTTGAAGTTCTGTACTTCAGCAAGAAACTAGCCAAACGATGTTTCATGCTGAGCTTTGAACTACCCTGCAAAACCTGTTTCTTGAGAGCCTCTTTGACCACTCTAACAGACCTTTCCGCCGCCCCATTGGAGGCCGGATGGTATGGGGGAACAAGTGTGTGTTTTACCCCGTCACGCTGCATGAACTGGTTGAACTGTTCTGAACGAAACTGAGCTCCGTTATCAGAGACAAGTTCTTCTGGTAAACCATGACATGCAAAAATCGATCTCAACTCGTCTATGGTACGCTCAGCAGTCGTGCTTGACCCCATATGCTTAGCCCCAATCCATTTGGAATGACTACCTACTAGTACCAGAAAATTATCATTACCCTTTTCACAAACGTCTACGTGAACTCTGTGAAACGGTCTACTTGGCCATGACCAGGGTTGCAGTGGTGTTTTTGGTGGTTTACTGCGGCAATCTTGACACACGCTACATTTGCTCACCAGGGACTCAATGTCACTGTCTATACCAGGCCAATACACAAAACCTCTAGCAATTGACTTCATGCTAACTATGCCAGGATGTTCGGCATGAAGTCCGTACATAATCTTGTTTCTTAAAGACTCTGGTACAACCACTCTGTAACCCCACTTTATGCATCCCTGCTCCCATGATAATTCGTGTCGTCGATTATATAGAAAGGCTTCAGTTCCGAGTTTGATCCACTCTCGACTTCAGTCCAACCACTCAATGTCTGTTCGTAAACACTCTTCAGCACAGTGTCCTTCACTGTTTCAGCTGCAATTTCTGTTGCAGTCACTGGAAAGTCTTCATCTACGACTGGCAGTGTGTAGATTGAGTTCTCGCTTCCCACATCAGAGTTCTCATGGGGCAATCGGGACAACGCATCTGCCACTGCGTTGCACTTGGAGCTTCTGTACTCCACCTTGTAGTCATACTGGGACAACAGAATTGCCCAGCGCTGCATCCTTGATGCCGCCATGGAAGGTATAGCTGACTTGGGACCCAGTATCGTGAGTAGTGGTCTGTGATCAGCCACAGGGGTGAATGGTCCGCCAAGAAGAGACCGGTGGGATCTCTTGATCCCGAACGCAATGCTGAGTGCTTCCCTTCTCCATCTGTGCATAGTTGCGCTCACTCGGTGATAGGGTGCGGGGGGCAACAGCAAGGGGCTTTTCCCCGCCCGTCGTCCATTACCTGGCAAATCACTGCGCCCGCACCACGGCTCGAAGCATCGCAAGCAAGTCTCATCCCGCGCGCCGTGTCGTAGTGAACAAGGAGTCTGTCACTTGCCAGGCTTTTCCCCCCCCTCCCCTTGCAGATGCCGTATGCGCGTTGCTGTTCCTCTCCCCGCATCCGACCCTCGTCCTCTTGGGGGACAGATGATGTGGTGGCTTTAGCGCGGTCGCTAAATCCGGGGGGGGGAGGAATCGTGCGTAGAATCGTGCACCGACCCAAGGGGGATGATCGGAGCTCTGTCACATTGTCGGGCGTTCACAATCGCTCCAATTTTCGCCTTCACTGGGCGCAGTCCGCTGGAATCTACCTGGGGTCCCCAAGGTGCCGGCCGCCCCCGGTTGTGCAAATGCACGTTTGCTCCTTCGCAGTTTGACGTCGTGGCAGCTCTAGTCGTTGCGAGGGCTTGCTCGAGTACCCCCCCCCCCCCCCCCAGATGTCCTTCCGTGCCCGCCGCGAACATCAGCGGATCATCCTGGTTGCGCGCGCACGGTGCGGAACGCCTTGCGGCATTTCTGTCACGTTCAGCCGCGGCGTAAAGGGTGAAGCACACTCTACGCGCCAGTCGCCTCAATCACACCGGCCTTTATTTACCCGGCATTCCCGGCTCAAGGAACGCCCGCTCATTAACATGGCACATGAACCTGCATGAATGCATTACGCTGCTCTCCCTTTTTTTTTTTTAAAGATGAATTTTTATTGGAGATAGGTACATAGAGTGGGATAGTACTGATGGAGTAACGCACTGTGGGGTAGTACTGGTGTAACAGTATACTGTTGGATAGTACTGATGGAGTAACGCAATGTGGGGTAGTACTGGTGTAACGGTATACTGCTGGATAGTACTGATGGAGTAACGCACTGTGGGGTAGTACTGGTGTAACGGTATACTGTTGGATAGTACTGATGGAGTAACGCACTGTGGGGTAGTACTGGTGTAACAGTATACTGTTGGATAGTACTGATGGAGTAACGCAATGTGGGGTAGTACTGGTGTAACGGTATACTGTTGGATAGTACTGATGGAGTAACGCAATGTGGGGTAGTACTGGTGTAACGGTATACTGTTGGATAGTACTGATGGAGTAACGCAATGTGGGGTAGTACTGGTGTAACGGTATACTGTTGGATAGTACTGATGGAGTGATGCACTGTGGGGTAGTACAGGTTCCTGTGCTGAACCATTCTGACCCTTTAAGTAATCAATAAAAGGAGACCATGTTCCAATGAATAATCCCTGTTTGTCCAACAGGGAGAATCTGATTCTTTCCACGTTTAAGGTCTCCGTCATTTCTATAATCCACATTTTGATTGTGGGGGGCCGTAGGGTCCTTTCCAAAATTTTAGAATCGATTTCTTTCCCGTTATTAAACTATAATCCATAAAGTTTCTTTGTGTTGTTCTAAACGTTTGATTTAATTCTAATATTCCGAGTATAATTAGTTTTGGATCTGGGTCCAGTTGTGCGCTGGTGACTTTAGATATTATGCTAAAGATATTTACCCAGAATCTTTTGATTTTTATACAGTTTGCAAACATATGAAATAATGTAGCTTCTAAATGTTGACATTTATCCCATTTAGGTGAGATATGTTGGGAGATTTTATGTGGTTTTTGTTTTTGAATAGTGTAACCTATGTATTACTTTAAATTGTATTAGAGAATGTCTGGCGTTTAGTGAACACTGATGTATTTGTTTCAAACTTTCTTCCCAAGTATCTTTCGAAATTACTTGGTTTAATTCTTTTTCCCATTTTTGTCTGTATAAGTCCATGGAGGGAATGTCACTGTCTAATAAGATATTATATATATAAGATATTGATTTCTCTGTATTAGGATGTTTGTTCCAACATTCATCAAGAACTTCTGAATTTCTAATTCGGAAAATTTTGGGAGTTCGATTTCTAAGTTGAAGATATCTGAAATAATCATTTCCACGAAGACCATAAGTCTGTTGCAACTCCTCAGTCGCCTCAATCACACCGGCCTTTATTTACCCGGCATTCCCGGCTCAAGGAACGCCCGCTCATTAACATGGCACATGAACCTGCATGAATGCATTACGCTGCTCTCCCTTTTTTTTAAGTATTAAATCCAAGTACTCAGTCACAATTTCGGTGTTGTGATACTTGATTTACATCAATACCTTTAACCATATCTACAAATTTAACCTAGTTACTGGTTTGCGGTTCCTGCCCGATCGTTTAACAGTCACAGGTGCAACAGGCATAACAGATGTACGTGTAGACTCAACTGTTGGCTTGTTTGGCTCTATGTTAGTACGCTGAGCTTGACTGGAGAAGTCTGTCTCTTTCTCTGTACTCACTGAATGTTGTGAATCAACCACAATAGTCTTTTCTAACTCACTTTCAGATGAATGCTCGGGGATTAGGAATTCATGCTCAGTTTTCGGTTCGTCTTTGGCTGGAATCATTTGATCCACTTTTGATCTTGTCTCCAACATCCACGAAGTATCTTTTCGTCCCGCGCACTTCCACTATTTTCCCAACATCCCATTTGTCTCGACTGGACCTGTCGGGAGGACTGAGAACGCGAACTTGCTCATCCGGCTTGAAGTTCCTCTCCTTTTTTGTGGAAGTCAAAGTGGTGTTTTTGACTTAACTGTTTTTTGCTCAACTCTCGAGGCCAAATTGGGTCGAACTAGACTCAGGCGCATTCTCAGCCTTCTCTTCATCAACAGTTCTGCAGGTGAATAACCCGTTGAAGTTCTGTACTTCAGCAAGAAACTAGCCAAACGATGTTTCATGCTGAGCTTTGAACTACCCTGCAAAACCTGTTTCTTGAGAGCCTCTTTGACCACTCTAACAGACCTTTCCGCCGCCCCATTGGAGGCCGGATGGTATGGGGGAACAAGTGTGTGTTTTACCCCGTCACGCTGCATGAACTGGTTGAACTGTTCTGAACGAAACTGAGCTCCGTTATCAGAGACAAGTTCTTCTGGTAAACCATGACATGCAAAAATCGATCTCAACTCGTCTATGGTACGCTCAGCAGTCGTGCTTGACCCCATATGCTTAGCCTCAATCCATTTGGAATGACTACCTACTAGTACCAGAAAATTATCATTACCCTTTTCACAAACGTCTACGTGAACTCTGTGAAACGGTCTACTTGGCCATGACCAGGGTTGCAGTGGTGTTTTTGGTGGTTGACTGCGGCAATCTTGACACACGCTACATTTGCTCACCAGGGACTCAATGTCACTGTCTATACCAGGCCAATACACAAAGCTTCTAGCAATTGACTTCATGCTAACTATGCCAGGATGTTCGGCATGAAGTCCGTACATAATCTTGTTTCTTAAAGACTCTGGTACGACCACTCTGTAACCCCACTTTATGCATCCCTGCTCCCATGATAATTCGTGTCGTCGATTATATAGAAAGGCTTCAGTTCCCAGTTTGATCCACTCTCGACTTCAGTCCAACCACTCAAAATGTCTGTTCGTAAACACTCTTCAGCACAGTGTCCTTCACTGTTTCAGCTGCAATTTCTGTTGCAGTCACTGGAAAGTCTTCATCTACGACTGGCAGTGTGTAGATTGAGTTCTCGCTTCCCACATCAGAGTTCTCATGGGGCAATCGGGACAACGCATCTGCCACTGCGTTGCACTTGGAGCTTCTGTAACTCCACCTTGTAGTCATACTGGGACAACAGAATTGCCCAGCGCTGCATCCTTGATGGCGCCATGGAAGGTATAGCTGACTTGGGACCCAGTATCGTGAGTAGTGGTCTGTGATCAGCCACAGGGGTGAATGGTCCGCCAAGAAGAGACTGGTGGAATTTCTTGATTCCGAACGCAATGCTGAGTGCTTCCCCTTCTCCATCTGTGCATAGTTGCGCTCACTCGGTGATAGGGTGCGGGGGGCAACAGCAAGGGGCTTTTCCCCGCCCGTCGTCCATTCCCTGGCAAATCACTGCGCCCCCACCACGGCTCGAAGCGTCGCGAGCAAGTCTCATCCCGCGCGCCGTGTCGTAGTGAACAAGGAGTCTGTCACTTGCCAGGCTTTTCCCCCCTCCCCTTGCAGATGCCGTATGCGCGTTGCTGTTCCTCTCCCCACATCCGACCCTCGTCCTCTTGGGGGACAGATGATGTGGTGGCTTTAGCGCGGTCGCTAAATCCGGGGGGGAGGAATCGTGCACCGACCCAAGGGGGATGATCGGAGCTCTGTCACGTTGTCGGGCGTTCACAATCGCTCCAATTTTCGCCTTCACTGGGCGCAGTCCGCTGGAATCTACCTGGGGTCCAAAGGGGCCGGCCGCCCCTGGTTGTGCAAATGCACGTTTGCTCCTTCGCAGTTTGACGTCGTGGCAGCTCTAGTCGTCGCGAGGGCTTGCTCGAGTACCCCCCCCCCCCCAGATGTCCTTCCGTGCCCGCCGCGAACATCAGCGGATCATCCTGGTTGCGCGCGCACGGTGCGGAACGCCTTGCGGCATTTCTGTCACGTTCAGC
Organism: Rhinoraja longicauda; assembly: GCF_053455715.1. Taxonomy (NCBI): domain Eukaryota; kingdom Metazoa; phylum Chordata; class Chondrichthyes; order Rajiformes; family Arhynchobatidae; genus Rhinoraja; species Rhinoraja longicauda. Next base: position 87,007 of record NW_027601445.1, read on the forward strand.
CGCGGCGTAAAGGGTGAAGCACACTCTACGCGCCAGTCGCCTCAATCACACCGGCCTTTATTTACCCGGCATTCCCGGCTCAAGGAACGCCCGCTCATTAACACGGCACATGAACCTGCATGAATGCATTACGCTGCTCTCCCTTTTTTTTTTTTAAAGATGAATTTTTATTGGAGATAGGTACATAGAGTGGGATAGTACTGATGGAGTGATGCACTGTGGGGTAGTACTGGTGTAACGGTATACTGTTGGATAGTACTGATGGAGTAACGCAATGTGGGGTAGTACTGGTGTAACGGTATACTGTTGGATAGTACTGATGGAGTAACGCAATGTGGGGTAGTACTGGTGTAACGGTATACTGTTGGATAGTACTGATGGAGTAACGCAATGTGGGGTAGTACTGGTGTAACGGTATACTGCTGGATAGTACTGATGGAGTAACGCAATGTGGGGTAGTACTGGTGTAACGGTATACTGTTGGATAGTACTGATGGAGTGATGCACTGTGGGGTAGTACTGGTGTAACGGTATACTGTTGGATAGTACTGATGGAGTAACGCAATGTGGGGTAGTACTGGTGTAACGGTATACTGCTGGATAGTACTGATGGAGTAACGCAATGTGGGGTAGTACTGGTGTAACGGTATACTGTTGGATAGTACTGATGGAGTGATGCACTGTGGGGTAGTACTGGTGTAACGGTATACTGTTGGATAGTACTGATGGAGTAACGCAATGTGGGGTAGTACTGGTGTAACGGTATACTGCTGGATAGTACTGATGGAGTAACGCAATGTGGGGTAGTACTGGTGTAACGGTATACTGCTGGATAGTACTGATGGAGTAACGCACTGTGGGGTAGTACAGGTTCCTGTGCTGAACCATTCTGACCCTTTAAGTAATCAATAAAAGGAGACCATGTTCCAATGAATAATTCCTGTTTGTCCAACAGGGAGAATCTGATTCTTTCCACGTTTAAGGTCTCCGTCATTTCTATAATCCACATTTTGATTGTGGGGGGCCGTAGGGTCCTTTCCAAAATTTTAGAATCGATTTCTTTCCCGTTATTAAACTATAATCCATAAAGTTTCTTTGTGTTGTTCTAAACGTTTGATTTAATTCTAATATTCCGAGTATAATTAGTTTTGGATCTGGGTCCAGTTGTGCGCTGGTTACTTTAGATATTATGTTAAAGATATTTACCCAGAATCTTTTGATTTTTATACAGTTTGCAAACATATGAAATAATGTAGCTTCTAAATGTTGACATTTATCCCATTTAGGTGAGATATGTTGGGAGATTTTATGTGGTTTTGTTTTTGAATAGTGTAACCTATGTATTACTTTAAATTGTATTAGAGAATGTCTGGCGTTTAGTGAACACTGATGTATTTGTTTCAAACTTTCTTCCCAAGTATCTTTCGAAATTACTTGGTTTAATTCTTTTTCCCATTTTTGTCTGTATAAGTCCATGGAGGGAATGTCACTGTCTAATAAGATATTATATATATAAGATATTGATTTTTCTGTATTAGGATGTTTGTTCCAACATTCATCAAGAACTTCTGAATTTCTAATTCGGAAAATTTTGGGAGTTCGATTTCTAAGTTGAAGATATCTGAAATAATCATTTCCACGAAGACCATAAGTCTGTTGCAACTCCTCAGTCGCCTCAATCACACCGGCCTTTATTTACCCGGCATTCCCGGCTCAAGGAACGCCCGCTCATTAACATGGCACATGAACCTGCATGAATGCATTACGCTGCTCTCCCTTTTTTTTAAAGTATTAAATCCAAGTACTCAGTCACAATTTCGGTGTTGTGATACTTGATTTACATCAATACCTTTAACCATATCTACAAATTTAACCTAGTTACTGGTTTGCGGTTCCTGCCCGATCGTTTAACAGTCACAGGTGCAACAGGCATAACAGATGTACGTGTAGACTCAACTGTTGGCTTGTTTGGCTCTATGTTAGTACGCTGAGCTTGACTAGAGAAGTCTGTCTCTTTCTCTGTACTCACTGAATGTTGTGAATCAACCACAATAGTCTTTTCTAACTCACTTTCAGATGAATGCTCGGGGATTAGGAATTCATGCTCAGTTTTCGGTTCGTCTTTGGCTGGAATCATTTGATCCACTTTTGATCTTGTCTCCAACATCCACGAAGTATCTTTTCGTCCCGCGCACTTCCACTATTTTCCCAACATCCCATTTGTCTCGACTGGACCTGTCGGGAGGACTGAGAACGCGAACCTGCTCATCCGGCTTGAAGTTCCTCTCCTTTTTTGTGGAAGTCAAAGTGGTGTTTTTGACTTAACTGTTTTTTGCTCAACTCTCGAGGCCAAATTGGGTCGAACTAGACTCAGGCGCATTCTCAGCCTTCTCTTCATCAACAGTTCTGCAGGTGAATAACCCGTTGAAGTTCTGTACTTCAGCAAGAAACTAGCCAAACGATGTTTCATGCTGAGCTTTGAACTACCCTGCAAAACCTGTTTCTTGAGAGCCTCTTTGACCACTCTAACAGACCTTTCCGCCGCCCCATTGGAGGCCGGATGGTATGGGGGAACAAGTGTGTGTTTTACCCCGTTACGCTGCATGAACTGGTTGAACTGTTCTGAACGAAACTGAGCTCCGTTATCAGAGACAAGTTCTTCTGGTAAACCATGACATGCAAAAATCGATCTCAACTCGTCTATGGTACGCTCAGCAGTAGTGCTTGACCCCATATGCTTAGCCTCAATCCATTTGGAATGACTACCTACTAGCACCAGAAAATTATCATTACCCTTTTCACAAAAGTCTACGTGAACTCTGTGAAACGGTCTACTTGGCCATGACCAGGGTTACAGTGGTGTTTTTGGTGGTTGACTGCGGCAATCTTGACACACGCTACATTTGCTCACCAGGGACTCAATGTCACTGTCTATACCAGGCCAATACACAAAGCTTCTAGCAATTGACTTCATCCCCCCCCCCCAGATGTCCTTCCGTGCCCGCCGCGAACATCAGCGGATCATCCTGGTTGCGCGCGCACGGTGCGGAATGCCTTGCGGCATTTCTGTCACGTTCAGCCGCGGCGTAAAGGGTGAAGCACACTCTACGCGCCAGTCGCCTCAATCACACCGGCCTTTATTTACCCGGCATTCCCGGCTCAAGGAACGCCCGCTCATTAACACGGCACATGAACCTGCATGAATGCATTACGCTGCTCTCCCTTTTTTTTTTTTAAAGATGAATTTTTATTGGAGATAGGTACATAGAGTGGGATAGTACTGATGGAGTAACGCACTGTGGGGTAGTACTGGTGTAACGGTATACTGTTGGATAGTACTGATGGAGTAACGCAATGTGGGGTAGTACTGGTGTAACGGTATACTGCTGGATAGTACTGATGGAGTAACGCACTGTGGGGTAGTACTGGTGTAACGGTATACTGTTGGATAGTACTGATGGAGTAACGCACTGTGGGGTAGTACTGGTGTAACGGTATACTGTTGGATAGTACTGATGGAGTAACGCACTGTGGGGTAGTACTGGTGTAACGGTATACTGTTGGATAGTACTGATGGAGTAACGCACTGTGGGGTAGTACTGGTGTAACAGTATACTGTTGGATAGTACTGATGGAGTAACGCAATGTGGGGTAGTACTGGTGTAACGGTATACTGTTGGATAGTACTGATGGAGTAACGCACTGTGGGGTAGTACTGGTGTAACGGTATACTGCTGGATAGTACTGATGGAGTAACGCAATGTGGGGTAGTACTGGTGTAACGGTATACTGCTGGATAGTACTGATGGAGTAACGCACTGTGGGGTAGTACTGGTGTAACGGTATACTGTTGGATAGTACTGATGGAGTAACGCAATGTGGGGTAGTACTGGTGTAACGGTATACTGCTGGATAGTACTGATGGAGTAACGCAATGTGGGGTAGTACTGGTGTAACAGTATACTGTTAGATAGTACTGATGGAGTAACGCAATGTGGGGTAGTACTGGTGTAACAGTATACTGTTGGATAGTACTGATGGAGTAACGCAATGTGGGGTAGTACTGGTGTAACGGTATACTGTTGGATAGTACTGATGGAGTAACGCAATGTGGGGTAGTACTGGTGTAACGGTATACTGTTGGATAGTACTGATGGAGTAACGCAATGTGGGGTAGTACTGGTGTAACGGTATACTGTTGGATAGTACTGATGGAGTAACGCAATGTGGGGTAGTACTGGTGTAACGGTATACTGTTGGATAGTACTGATGGAGTAACGCACTGTGGGGTAGTACAGGTTCCTGTGCTGAACCATTCTGACCCTTTAAGTAATCAATAAAAGGAGACCATGTTCCAATGAATAATTCCTGTTTGTCCAACAGGGAGAATCTGATTCTTTCCACGTTTAAGGTCTCCGTCATTTCTATAATCCACATTTTGATTGTGGGGGGCCGTAGGGTCCTTTCCAAAATTTTAGAATCGATTTCTTTCCCGTTATTAAACTATAATCCATAAAGTTTCTTTGTGTTGTTCTAAACGTTTGATTTAATTCTAATATTCCGAGTATAATTAGTTTTGGATCTGGGTCCAGTTGTGTGCTGGTTACTTTAGATATTATGTTAAAGATATTTACCCAGAATCTTTTGATTTTTATACAGTTTGCAAACATATGAAATAATGTAGCTTCTAAATGTTGACATTTATCCCATTTAGGTGAGATATGTTGGGGAGATTTTATGTGGTTTTGTTTTTGAATAGTGTAACCTATGTATTACTTTAAATTGTATTAGAGAATGTCTGGCGTTTAGTGAACACTGATGTATTTGTTTCAAACTTTCTTCCCAAGTATCTTTCGAAATTACTTGGTTTAATTCTTTTTCCCATTTTTGTCTGTATAAGTCCATGGAGGGAATGTCACTGTCTAATAAGATATTATATATATAAGATATTGATTTTTCTGTATTAGGATGTTTGTTCCAACATTCATCAAGAACTTCTGAATTTCTAATTGGGAAAATTTTGGGAGTTCGATTTCTAAGTTGAAGATATCTGAAATAATCATTTCCACGAAGACCATAAGTCTGTTGCAACTCCTCAGTCGCCTCAATCACACCGGCCTTTATTTACCCGGCATTCCCGGCTCAAGGAACGCCCGCTCATTAACATGGCACATGAACCTGCATGAATGCATTACGCTGCTCTCCCTTTTTTTTTTTTAAAGATGAATTTTTATTGGAGATAGGTAGATAGAGTGGGATAGTACTGATGGAGTGATGCACTGTGGGGTAGTACTGGTGTAACGGTATACTGCTGGATAGTACTGATGGACTAACGCACTGTGGGGTAGTACTGGTGTAACGGTATACTGTTGGATAGTGCTGATGGAGTAACGCAATGTGGGGTAGTACTGGTGTAACGGTATACTGCTGGATAGTACTGATGGAGTAACGCAATGTGGGGTAGTACTGGTGTAACGGTATACTGTTGGATAGTACTGATGGAGTAACGCAATGTGGGGTAGTACTGGTGTAACGGTATACTGTTGGATAGTACTGATGGAGTAACGCAATGTGGGGTAGTACTGGTGTAACGGTATACTGTTGGATAGTACTGATGGAGTAACGCAATGTGGGGTAGTACTGGTGTAACGGTATACTGTTGGATAGTACTGATGGAGTAACGCACTGTGGGGTAGTACTGGTGTAACGGTATACTGCTGGATAGTACTGATGGAGTGATGCACTGTGGGGTAGTACAGGTTCCTGTGCTGAACTATTCTGACCCTTTAAGTAATCAATAAAAGGAGACCATGTTCCAATGAATAATTCCTGTTTGTCCAACAGGGAGAATCTGATTCTTTCCACGTTTAAGGTCTCCGTCATTTCTATAATCCACATTTTGATTGTGGGGGGCCGTAGGGTCCTTTCCAAAATTTTAGAATCGATTTCTTTCCCGTTATTAAACTATAATCCATAAAGTTTCTTTGTGTTGTTCTAAACGTTTGATTTAATTCTAATATTCCGAGTATAATTAGTTTTGGATCTGGGTCCAGTTGTGCGCTGGTGACTTTAGATATTATGTTAAAGATATTTACCCAGAATCTTTTGATTTTTATACAGTTTGCAAACATATGAAATAATGTAGCTTCTAAATGTTGACATTTATCCCATTTAGGTGAGATATGTTGGGAGATTTTATGTGGTTTTGTTTTTGAATAGTGTAACCTATGTATTACTTTAAATTGTATTAGAGAATGTCTGGCGTTTAGTGAACACTGATGTATTTGTTTCAAACTTTCTTCCCAAGTATCTTTCGAAATTACTTGGTTTAATTCTTTTTCCCATTTTTGTCTGTATAAGTCCATGGAGGGAATGTCACTGTCTAATAAGATATTATATATATATAAGATATTAATTTTTCTGTATTAGGATGTTTGTTCCAACATTCATCAAGAACTTCTGAATTTCTAATTCGGAAAATTTTGGGAGTTCGATTTCTAAGTTGAAGATATCTGAAATAATCATTTCCACGAAGACCATAAGTCTGTTGCAACTCCTCAGTCGCCTCAATCACACCGGCCTTTATTTACCCGGCATTCCCGGCTCAAGGAACGCCCGCTCATTAACACGGCACATGAACCTGCATGAATGCATTACGCTGCTCTCCCTTTTTTTTAAGTATTAAATCCAAGTACTCAGTCACAATTTCGGTGTTGTGATACTTGATTTACATCAATACCTTTAACCATATCTACAAATTTAACCTAGTTACTGGTTTGCGGTTCCTGCCCGATCGTTTAACAGTCACAGGTGCAACAGGCATAACAGATGTACGTGTAGACTCAACTGTTGGCTTGTTTGGCTCTATGTTAGTACGCTGAGCTTGACTGGAGAAGTCTGTCTCTTTCTCTGTACTCACTGAATGTTGTGAATCAACCACAATAGTCTTTTCTAACTCACTTTCAGATGAATGCTCAGGGATTAGGAATTCATGCTCAGTTTTCGGTTCGTCTTTGGCTGGAATCATTTGATCCACTTTTGATCTTGTCTCCAACATCCACGAAGTATCTTTTCGTCCCGCGCACTTCCACTATTTTCCCAACATCCCATTTGTCTCGACTGGACCTGTCGGGAGGACTGAGAACGCGAACTTGCTCATCTGGCTTGAAGTTCCTCTCCTTTTTTGTGGAAGTCAAAGTGGTGTTTTTGACTTAACTGTTTTTTGCTCAACTCTCGAGGCCAAATTGGGTCGAACTAGACTCAGGCGCATTCTCAGCCTTCTCTTCATCAACAGTTCTGCAGGTGAATAACCCGTTGAAGTTCTGTACTTCAGCAAGAAACTAGCCAAACGATGTTTCATGCTGAGCTTTGAACTACCCTGCAAAACCTGTTTCTTGAGAGCCTCTTTGACCACTCTAACAGACCTTTCCGCCGCCCCATTGGAGGCCGGATGGTATGGGGGAACAAGTGTGTGTTTTACCCCGTCACGCTGCATGAACTGGTTGAACTGTTCTGAACGAAACTGAGCTCCGTTATCAGAGACAAGTTCTTCTGGTAAACCATGACATGCAAAAATCGATCTCAACTCGTCTATGGTACGCTCAGCAGTAGTGCTTGACCCCATATGCTTAGCCTCAATCCATTTGGAATGACTACCTACTAGCACCAGAAAATTATCATTACCCTTTTCACAAAAGTCTACGTGAACTCTGTGAAACGGTCTACTTGGCCATGACCAGGGTTGCAGTGGTGTTTTTGGTGGTTGACTGCGGCAATCTTGACACACGCTACATTTGCTCACCAGGGACTCAATGTCACTGTCTATACCAGGCCAATACACAAAGCTTCTAGCAATTGACTTCATCCCCCCCCCCCAGATGTCCTTCCGTGCCCGCCGCGAACATCAGCGGATCATCCTGGTTGCGCGCGCACGGTGCGGAACGCCTTGCGGCATTTCTGTCACGTTCAGCCGCGGCGTAAAGGGTGAAGCACACTCTACGCGCCAGTCGCCTCAATCACACCGGCCTTTATTTACCCGGCATTCCCGGCTCAAGGAACGCCCGCTCATTAACACGGCACATGAACCTGCATGAATGCATTACGCTGCTCTCCCTTTTTTTTTTTTAAAGATGAATTTTTATTGGAGATAGGTACATAGAGTGGGATAGTACTGATGGAGTGATGCACTGTGGGGTAGTACTGGTGTAACGGTATACTGTTGGATAGTGCTGATGGAGTAACGCACTGTAGGGTAGTACTGGTGTAACGGTATACTGTTGGATAGTACTGATGGAGTAACGCACTGTGGGGTAGTACTGGTGTAACGGTATACTGTTGGATAGTACTGATGGAGTAACGCACTGTGGGGTAGTACTGGTGTAACAGTATACTGTTGGATAGTACTGATGGAGTAACGCAATGTGGGGTAGTACTGGTGTAACGGTATACTGTTGGATAGTACTGATGGAGTAACGCAATGTGGGGTAGTACTGGTGTAACGGTATACTGTTGGATAGTACTGATGGAGTAACGCAATGTGGGGTAGTACTGGTGTAACGGTATACTGTTGGATAGTACTGATGGAGTGATGCACTGTGGGGTAGTACTGGTGTAACGGTATACTGTTGGATAGTACTGATGGAGTAACGCAATGTGGGGTAGTACTGGTGTAACAGTATACTGCTGGATAGTACTGATGGAGTAACGCAATGTGGGGTAGTACAGGTTCCTGTGCTGAACCATTCTGACCCTTTAAGTAATCAATAAAAGGAGACCATGTTCCAATGAATAATCCCTGTTTGTCCAACAGGGAGAATCTGATTCTTTCCACGTTTAAGGTCTCCGTCATTTCTATAATCCACATTTTGATTGTGGGGGGCCGTAGGGTCCTTTCCAAAATTTTAGAATCGATTTCTTTCCCGTTATTAAACTATAATCCATAAAGTTTCTTTGTGTTGTTCTAAACGTTTGATTTAATTCTAATATTCCGAGTATAATTAGTTTTGGATCTGGGTCCAGTTGTGCGCTGGTGACTTTAGATATTATGCTAAAGATATTTACCCAGAATCTTTTGATTTTTATACAGTTTGCAAACATATGAAATAATGTAGCTTCTAAATGTTGACATTTATCCCATTTAGGTGAGATATGTTGGGAGATTTTATGTGGTTTTTGTTTTTGAATAGTGTAACCTATGTATTACTTTAAATTGTATTAGAGAATGTCTGGCGTTTAGTGAACACTGATGTATTTGTTTCAAACTTTCTTCCCAAGTATCTTTCGAAATTACTTGGTTTAATTCTTTTTCCCATTTTTGTCTGTATAAGTCCATGGAGGGAATGTCACTGTCTAATAAGATATTATATATATAAGATATTGATTTCTCTGTATTAGGATGTTTGTTCCAACATTCATCAAGAACTTCTGAATTTCTAATTCGGAAAATTTTGGGAGTTCGATTTCTAAGTTGAAGATATCTGAAATAATCATTTCCACGAAGACCATAAGTCTGTTGCAACTCCTCAGTCGCCTCAATCACACCGGCCTTTATTTACCCGGCATTCCCGGCTCAAGGAACGCCCGCTCATTAACATGGCACATGAACCTGCATGAATGCATTACGCTGCTCTCCCTTTTTTTTAAGTATTAAATCCAAGTACTCAGTCACAATTTCGGTGTTGTGATACTTGATTTACATCAATACCTTTAACCATATCTACAAATTTAACCTAGTTACTGGTTTGCGGTTCCTGCCCGATCGTTTAACAGTCACAGGTGCAACAGGCATAACAGATGTACGTGTAGACTCAACTGTTGGCTTGTTTGGCTCTATGTTAGTACGCTGAGCTTGACTGGAGAAGTCTGTCTCTTTCTCTGTACTCACTGAATGTTGTGAATCAACCACAATAGTCTTTTCTAACTCACTTTCAGATGAATGCTCGGGGATTAGGAATTCATGCTCAGTTTTCGGTTCGTCTTTGGCTGGAATCATTTGATCCACTTTTGATCTTGTCTCCAACATCCACGAAGTATCTTTTCGTCCCGCGCACTTCCACTATTTTCCCAACATCCCATTTGTCTCGACTGGACCTGTCGGGAGGACTGAGAACGCGAACTTGCTCATCCGGCTTGAAGTTCCTCTCCTTTTTTGTGGAAGTCAAAGTGGTGTTTTTGACTTAACTGTTTTTTGCTCAACTCTCGAGGCCAAATTGGGTCGAACTAGACTCAGGCGCATTCTCAGCCTTCTCTTCATCAACAGTTCTGCAGGTGAATAACCCGTTGAAGTTCTGTACTTCAGCAAGAAACTAGCCAAACGATGTTTCATGCTGAGCTTTGAACTACCCTGCAAAACCTGTTTCTTGAGAGCCTCTTTGACCACTCTAACAGACCTTTCCGCCGCCCCATTGGAGGCCGGATGGTATGGGGGAACAAGTGTGTGTTTTACCCCGTTACGCTGCATGAACTGGTTGAACTGTTCTGAACGAAACTGAGCTCCGTTATCAGAGACAAGTTCTTCTGGTAAACCATGACATGCAAAAATCGATCTCAACTCGTCTATGGTACGCTCAGCAGTAGTGCTTGACCCCATATGCTTAGCCTCAATCCATTTGGAATGACTACCTACTAGTACCAGAAAATTATCATTACCCTTTTCACAAATGTCTACGTGAACTCTGTGAAACGGTCTACTTGGCCATGACCAGGGTTGCAGTGGTGTTTTTGGTGGTTGACTGCGGCAATCTTGACACACGCTACATTTGCTCACCAGGGACTCAATGTCACTGTCTATACCAGGCCAATACACAAAACTTCTAGCAATTGACTTCATGCTAACTATGCCAGGATGTTCGGCATGAAGTCCGTACATAATCTTGTTTCTTAAAGACTCTGGTACAACCACTCTGTAACCCCACTTTATGCATCCCTGCTCCCATGATAATTCGTGTCGTCGATTATATAGAAAGGCTTCAGTTCCCAGTTTGATCCACTCTCGACTTCAGTCCAACCACTCAAAATGTCTGTTCGTAAACACTCTTCAGCACAGTGTCCTTCACTGTTTCAGCTGCAATTTCTGTTGCAGTCACTGGAAAGTCTTCATCTACGACTTGCAGTGTGTAGATTGAGTTCTCGCTTCCCACATCAGAGTTCTCATGGGGCAATCGGGACAACGCATCTGCCACTGCGTTGCACTTGGAGCTTCTGTAACTCCACCTTTGTAGTCATACTGGGACAACAGAATTGCCCAGCGCTGCATCCTTGATGGCGCCATGGAAGGTATAGCTGACTTGGGACCCAGTATCGCGAGTAGTGGTCTGTGATCAGCCACAGGGGTGAATGGTCCGCCAAGAAGAGACCGGTGGGATCTCTTGATTCCGAACGCAATGCTGAGTGCTTCCTTCTCCATCCGTGCATAGTTGCGCTCACTCGGTGATAGGGTGCGGGGGGCAACAGCAAGGGGCTTTTCCCCGCCCGTCGTCCATTCCCTGGCAAATCACTGCGCCCCCACCACGGCTCGAAGCGTCGCGAGCAAGTCTCATCCCGCGCGCCGTGTCGTAGTGAACAAGGAGTCTGTCACTTGCCAGGCTTTTCCCCCCCCTCCCCTTGCAGATGCCGTATGCGCGTTGCTGTTCCTCTCCCCGCATCCGACCCTCGTCCTCTTGGGGGACAGATGATGTGGTGGCTTTAGCGCGGTCGCTAAATCCGGGGGGGGGAGGAATCGTGCGTAGAATCGTGCACCGACCCAAGGGGGATGATCGTAGCTCTGTCACGTTGTCGGGCGTTCACAATCGCTCCAATTTTCGCCTTCACTGGGCGCAGTCCGCTGGAATCTACCTGGGGTCCCAAAGGGGCCGGCCGCCCCCGGTTGTGCAAATGCACGTTTGCTCCTTCGCAGTTTGACGTCGTGGCAGCTCTAGTCGTCGCGAGGGCTTGCTCGAGTATCCCCCCCCCCCCCCCCAGATGTCCTTCCGTGCCCGCCGCGAACATCAGCGGATCATCCTGGTTGCGCGCGCACGGTGCGGCATTTCTGTCACGTTCAGCCGCGGCGTAAAGGGTGAAGCACACTCTACGCGCCAGTCGCCTCAATCACACCGGCCTTTATTTACCCGGCATTCCCGGCTCAAGGAACGCCCGCTCATTAACACGGCACATGGACCTGCATGAATGCATTACGCTGCTCTCCCTTTTTTTTAAGTATTAAATCCAAGTACTCAGTTACAATTTCGGTGTTGTGATACTTGATTTACATCAATACCTTTAACCATATCTACAAATTTAACCTAGTTACTGGTTTGCGGTTCCTGCCCGATCGTTTAACAGTAACAGGTGCAACAGGCATAACAGATGTGCGTGTAGACTCAACTGTTGGCTTGTTTGGCTCTATGTTAGTACGCTGAGCTTGACTGGAGAAGTCTGTCTCTTTCTCTGTACTCACTGAATGTTGTGAATCAACCACAATAGTCTTTTCTAACTCACTTTCAGATGAATGCTCGGGGATTAGGAATTCATGCTCAGTTTTCGGTTCGTCTTTGGCTGGAATCATTTGATCCACTTTTGATCTTGTCTCCAACATCCACGAAGTATCTTTTCGTCCCGCGCACTTCCACTATTTTCCCAACATCCCATTTGTCTCGACTGGACCTGTCGGGAGGACTGAGAACGCGAACTTGCTCATCCGGCTTGAAGTTCCTCTCCTTTTTTGTGGAAGTCAAAGTGGTGTTTTTGGCTTAACTGTTTTTTGCTCAACTCTCGAGGCCAAATTGGGTCGAACTAGACTCAGGCGCATTCTCAGCCTTCTCTTCATCAACAGTTCTGCAGGTGAATAACCCGTTGAAGTTCTGTACTTCAGCAAGAAACTAGCCAAACGATGTTTCATGCTGAGCTTTGAACTACCCTGCAAAACCTGTTTCTTGAGAGCCTCTTTGACCACTCTAACAGACCTTTCCGCCGCCCCATTGGAGGCCGGATGGTATGGGGGAACAAGTGTGTGTTTTACCCCGTCACGCTGCATGAACTCGTTGAACTGTTCTGAACGAAACTGAGCTCCGTTATCAGAGACAAGTTCTTCTGGTAAACCATGACATGCAAAAATCGATCTCAACTCGTCTATGGTACGCTCAGCAGTCGTGCTTGACCCCATATGCTTAGCCTCAATCCACTTGGAATGACTATCTACTAGCACCAGAAAATTATCATTACCCTTTTCACAAAAGTCTACGTGAACTCTGTGAAACGGTCTACTTGGCCATGACCAGGGTTGCAGTGGTGTTTTTGGTGGTTGACTGCGGCAATCTTGACACACGCTACATTTGCTCACCAGGGACTCAATGTCACTGTCTATACCAGGCCAATACACAAAGCTTCTAGCAATTGACTTCATGCTAACTATGCCAGGATGTTCGGCATGAAGTCCGTACATAATCTTGTTTCTTAAAGACTCTGGTACGACCACTCTGTAACCCCACTTTATGCATCCCTGCTCCCATGATAATTCGTGTCGTCGATTATATAGAAAGGCTTCAGTTCCCAGTTTGATCCACTCTCGACTTCAGTCCAACCATTCAATGTCTGTTCGTAAACACTCTTCAGCACAGTGTCCTTCGCTGTTTCAGCTGCAATTTCTGTTGCAGTCACTGGAAAGTCTTCATCTACGACTTGCAGTGTGTAGATTGAGTTCTCGCTTCCCACATCAGAGTTCTCATGGGGCAATCGGGACAACGCATCTGCCACTGCGTTGCACTTGGAGCTTCTGTAACTCCACCTTGTAGTCATACTGGGACAACAGAATTGCCCAGCGCTGCATCCTTGATGCCGCCATGGAAGGTATAGCTGACTTGGGACCCAGTATCGTGAGTAGTGGTCTGTGATCAGTGACAAGGGTGAATGGTCCGCCAAGAAGAGACTGGTGGAATTTCTTGATTCCGAACGCAATGCTGAGTGCTTCCCCTTCTCCATCTGTGCATAGTTGCGCTCGCTCGGCGATAGGGTGCGGGGGGCAACAGCAAGGGGCTTTTCCCCGCCCGTCGTCCATTCCCTGGCAAATCACTGCGCCCCCACCACGGCTCGAAGCGTCGCGAGCAAGTCTCATCCCGCGCGCCGTGTCGTAGTGAACAAGGAGTCTGTCACTTGCCAGGCTTTTCCCCCCCCTCCCCTTGCAGATGCCGTATGCGCGTTGCTGTTCCTCTCCCCGCATCCGACCCTCGTCCTCTTGGGGGACAGATGATGTGGTGGCTTTAGCGCGGTCGCTAAATCCGGGGGGGGGGAGGAATCGTGCGTAGAATCGTGCACCGACCCAAGGGGGGATGATCGTAGCTCTGTCACGTTGTCGGGCGTTCACAATCGCTCCAATTTTCGCCTTCACTGGGCGCAGTCCGCTGGAATCTACCTGGGGGTCCCAAAGGGGCCGGCCGCCCCCGGTTGTGCAAATGCACGTTTGCTCCTTCGCAGTTTGACGTCGTGGCAGCTCTAGTCGTTGCGAGGGCTTGCTCGAGTACCCCCCCCCCCCCCCCCCAGATGTCCTTCCGTGCCCGCCGCGAACATCGGCGGATCATCCTGGTTGCGCACGCACGGTGCGGCATTTCTGTCACGTTCAGCCGCGGCGTAAAGGGTGAAGCACACTCTACGCGCCAGTCGCCTCAATCACACCGGCCTTTATTTACCCGGCATTCCCGGCTCAAGGAACGCCCGCTCATTAACACGGCACATGAACCTGCATGAATGCATTACGCTGCTCTCCCTTTTTTTTAAGTATTAAATCCAAGTACTCAGTCACAATTTCGGTGTTGTGATACTTGATTTACATCAATACCTTTAACCATATCTACAAATTTAACCTAGTTACTGGTTTGCGGTTCCTGCCCGATCGTTTAACAGTCACAGGTGCAACAGGCATAACAGATGTACGTGTAGACTCAACTGTTGGCTTGTTTGGCTCTATGTTAGTACGCTGAGCTTGACTGGAGAAGTCTGTCTCTTTATCTGTACTCACTGAATGTTGTGTATCAACCACAGTAGTCTTTTCTAACTCACTTTCAGATGAATGCTCAGGGATTAGGAATTCATGCTCAGTTTTCGGTTCGTCTTTGGCTGGAATCATTTGATCCACTTTTGATCTTGTCTCCAACATCCACGAAGTATCTTTTCGTCCCGCGCACTTCCACTATTTTCCCAACATCCCATTTGTCTCGACTGGACCTGTCGGGAGGACTGAGAACGCGAACCTGCTCATCTGGCTTGAAGTTCCTCTCCTTTTTTGTGGAAGTCAAAGTGGTGTTTTTGACTTAACTGTTTTTTGCTCAACTCTCGAGGCCAAATTGGGTCGAACTAGACTCAGGCGCATTCTCAGCCTTCTCTTCATCAACAGTTCTGCAGGTGAATAACCCGTTGAAGTTCTGTACTTCAGCAAGAAACTAGCCAAACGATGTTTCATGCTGAGCTTTGAACTACCCTGCAAAACCTGTTTCTTGAGAGCCTCTTTGACCACTCTAACAGACCTTTCCGCCGCCCCATTGGAGGCCGGATGGTATGGGGGAACAAGTGTGTGTTTTACCCCGTTACGCTGCATGAACTGGTTGAACTGTTCTGAACGAAACTGAGCTCCGTTATCAGAGACAAGTTCTTCTGGTAAGCCATGACATGCAAAAATCGATCTCAACTCGTCTATGGTACGCTCAGCAGTAGTGCTTGACCCCATATGCTTAGCCTCAATCCATTTGGAATGACTACCTACTAGCACCAGAAAATTATCATTACCCTTTTCACAAAAGTCTACGTGAACTCTGTGAAACGGTCTACTTGGCCATGACCAGGGTTGCAGCGGTGTTTTTGGTGGTTGACTGCGGCAATCTTGACACACGCTACATTTGCTCACCAGGGACTCAATGTCACTGTCTATACCAGGCCAATACACAAAGCTTCTAGCAATTGACTTCATCCCCCCCCCCCCAGATGTCCTTCCGTGCCCGCCGCGAACATCAGCGGATCATCCTGGTTGCGCGCGCACGGTGCGGAACGCCTTGCGGCATTTCTGTCACGTTCAGCCGCGGCGTAAAGGGTGAAGCACACTCTACGCGCCAGTCGCCTCAATCACACCGGCCTTTATTTACCCGGCATTCCCGGCTCAAGGAACGCCCGCTCATTAACATGGCACATGAACCTGCATGAATGCATTACGCTGCTCTCCCTTTTTTTTTTTTAAAGATGAATTTTTATTGGAGATAGGTACATAGAGTGGGATAGTACTGATGGAGTGATGCACTGTGGGGTAGTACTGGTGTAACGGTATACTGTTGGATAGTGCTGATGGAGTAACGCACTGTAGGGTAGTACTGGTGTAACGGTATACTGTTGGATAGTACTGATGGAGTAACGCAATGTGGGGTAGTACTGGTGTAACGGTATACTGTTGGATAGTACTGATGGAGTAACGCACTGTGGGGTAGTACTGGTGTAACGGTATACTGCTGGATAGTACTGATGGAGTAACGCACTGTGGGGTAGTACTGGTGTAACGGTATACTGTTGGATAGTGCTGATGGAGTAACGCAATGTGGGGTAGTACTGGTGTAACGGTATACTGTTGGATAGTACTGATGGAGTAACGCACTGTGGGGTAGTACTGGTGTAACGGTATACTGTTGGATAGTACTGATGGAGTAACGCAATGTGGGGTAGTACTGGTGTAACGGTATACTGTGGGATAGTACTGATGGAGTAACGCACTGTGGGGTAGTACTGGTGTAACGGTATACTGCTGGATAGTACTGATGGAGTAACGCAATGTGGGGTAGTACTGGTGTAACGGTATACTGTTGGATAGTACTGATGGAGTAACGCAATGTGGGGTAGTACTGGTGTAACGGTATACTGTTGGATAGTACTGATGGAGTAACGCAATGTGGGGTAGTACTGGTGTAACGGTATACTGTTGGATAGTACTGATGGAGTAACGCACTGTGGGGTAGTACTGGTGTAACGGTATACTGTGGGATAGTACTGATGGAGTAACGCAATGTGGGGTAGTACTGGTGTAACGGTATACTGTTGGATAGTACTGATGGAGTAACGCAATGTGGGGTAGTACTGGTGTAACGGTATACTGTTGGATAGTACTGATGGAGTAACGCAATGTGGGGTAGTACTGGTGTAACGGTATACTGTTGGATAGTACTGATGGAGTAACGCACTGTGGGGTAGTACAGGTTCCTGTGCTGAACCATTCTGACCCTTTAAGTAATCAATAAAAGGAGACCATGTTCCAATGAATAATTCCTGTTTGTCCAACAGGGAGAATCTGATTCTTTCCACGTTTAAGGTCTCCGTCATTTCTATAATCCACATTTTGATTGTGGGGGGCCGTAGGGTCCTTTCCAAAATTTTAGAATCGATTTCTTTCCCGTTATTAAACTATAATCCATAAAGTTTCTTTGTGTTGTTCTAAACGTTTGATTTAATTCTAATATTCCGAGTATAATTAGTTTTGGATCTGGGTCCAGTTGTGTGCTGGTTACTTTAGATATTATGTTAAAGATATTTACCCAGAATCTTTTGATTTTTATACAGTTTGCAAACATATGAAATAATGTAGCTTCTAAATGTTGACATTTATCCCATTTAGGTGAGATATGTTGGGGAGATTTTATGTGGTTTTGTTTTTGAATAGTGTAACCTATGTATTACTTTAAATTGTATTAGAGAATGTCTGGCGTTTAGTGAACACTGATGTATTTGTTTCAAACTTTCTTCCCAAGTATCTTTCGAAATTACTTGGTTTAATTCTTTTTCCCATTTTTGTCTGTATAAGTCCATGGAGGGAATGTCACTGTCTAATAAGATATTATATATATAAGATATTGATTTTTCTGTATTAGGATGTTTGTTCCAACATTCATCAAGAACTTCTGAATTTCTAATTGGGAAAATTTTGGGAGTTCGATTTCTAAGTTGAAGATATCTGAAATAATCATTTCCACGAAGACCATAAGTCTGTTGCAACTCCTCAGTCGCCTCAATCACACCGGCCTTTATTTACCCGGCATTCCCGGCTCAAGGAACGCCCGCTCATTAACATGGCACATGAACCTGCATGAATGCATTACGCTGCTCTCCCTTTTTTTTTTTTAAAGATGAATTTTTATTGGAGATAGGTAGATAGAGTGGGATAGTACTGATGGAGTGATGCACTGTGGGGTAGTACTGGTGTAACGGTATACTGCTGGATAGTACTGATGGACTAACGCACTGTGGGGTAGTACTGGTGTAACGGTATACTGTTGGATAGTGCTGATGGAGTAACGCAATGTGGGGTAGTACTGGTGTAACGGTATACTGCTGGATAGTACTGATGGAGTAACGCAATGTGGGGTAGTACTGGTGTAACGGTATACTGTTGGATAGTACTGATGGAGTAACGCACTGTGGGGTAGTACTGGTGTAACGGTATACTGTTGGATAGTACTGATGGAGTAACGCAATGTGGGGTAGTACTGGTGTAACGGTATACTGCGTGATAGTACTGATGGAGTAACGCACTGTGGGGTAGTACTGGTGTAACGGTATACTGTTGGATAGTGCTGATGGAGTAACGCAATGTGGGGTAGTACTGGTGTAACGGTATACTGTTGGATAGTGCTGATGGAGTAACGCAATGTGGGGTAGTACTGGTGTAACGGTATACTGCTGGATAGTGCTGATGGAGTAACGCAATGTGGGGTAGTACTGGTGTAACGGTATACTGTTGGATAGTGCTGATGGAGTAACGCACTGTGGGGTAGTACTGGTGTAACGGTATACTGTTGGATAGTACTGATGGAGTAACGCAATGTGGGGTAGTACAGGTTCCTGTGCTGAACCATTCTGACCCTTTAAGTAATCAATAAAAGGAGACCATGTTCCAATGAATAATTCCTGTTTGTCCAACAGGGAGAATCTGATTCTTTCCACGTTTAAGGTCTCCGTCATTTCTATAATCCACATTTTGATTGTGGGGGGCCGTAGGGTCCTTTCCAAAATTTTAGAATCGATTTCTTTCCCGTTATTAAACTATAATCCATAAAGTTTCTTTGTGTTGTTCTAAACGTTTGATTTAATTCTAATATTCCGAGTATAATTAGTTTTGGATCTGGGTCCAGTTGTGCGCTGGTTACTTTAGATATTATGTTAACAATATTTACCCAGAATCTTTTGATTTTTATACAGTTTGCAAACATATGAAATAATGTAGCTTCTAAATGTTGACATTTATCCCATTTAGGTGAGATATGTTGGGAAATGTTATGTGGTTTTGTTTTTGAATAGTGTAACCTATGTATTACTTTAAATTGTATTAGAGAATGTCTGGCGTTTAGTGAACACTGATGTATTTGTTTCAAACTTTCTTCCCAAGTATCTTTCGAAATTACTTGGTTTAATTCTTTTTCCCATTTTTGTCTGTATAAGTCCATGGAGGGAATGTCACTGTCTAATAAGATATTATATATATAAGATATTGATTTTTCTGTATTAGGATGTTTGTTCCAACATTCATCAAGAACTTCTGAATTTCTAATTGGAAAATTTTGGGAGTTCGATTTCTAAGTTGAAGATATCTGAAATAATCATTTCCACGAAGACCATAAGTCTGTTGCAACTCCTCAGTCGCCTCAATCACACCGGCCTTTATTTACCCGGCATTCCCGGCTCAAGGAACGCCCGCTCATTAACACGGCACATGAACCTGCATGAATGCATTACGCTGCTCTCCCTTTTTTTTAAGTATTAAATCCAAGTACTCAGTCACAATTTCGGTGTTGTGATACTTGATTTACATCAATACCTTTAACCATATCTACAAATTTAACCTAGTTACTGGTTTGCGGTTCCTGCCCGATCGTTTAACAGTCACAGGTGCAACAGGCATAACAGATGTACGTGTAGACTCAACTGTTGGCTTGTTTGGCTCTATGTTAGTACGCTGAGCTTGACTGGAGAAGTCTGTCTCTTTCTCTGTACTCACTGAATGTTGTGAATCAACCACAATAGTCTTTTCTAACTCACTTTCAGATGAATGCTCAGGGATTAGGAATTCATGCTCAGTTTTCGGTTCGTCTTTGGCTGGAATCATTTGATCCACGTGAACACTTTTGATCTTGTCTCCAACATCCACGAAGTATCTTTTCGTCCCGCGCACTTCCACTATTTTCCCAACATCCCATTTGTCTCGACTGGACCTGTCGGGAGGACTGAGAACGCGAACCTGCTCATCCGGCTTGAAGTTCCTCTCCTTTTTTGTGGAAGTCAAAGTGGTGTTTTTGACTTAACTGTTTTTTGCTCAACTCTCGAGGCCAAATTGGGTCGAACTAAACTCAGGAGCATTCTCAGCCTTCTCTTCATCAACAGTTCTGCAGGTGAATAACCCGTTGAAGTTCTGTACTTCAGCAAGAAACTAGCCAAACGATGTTTCATGCTGAGCTTTGAACTACCCTGCAAAACCTGTTTCTTGAGAGCCTCTTTGACCACTCTAACAGACCTTTCCGCCGCCCCATTGGAGGCCGGA
Organism: Rhinoraja longicauda; assembly: GCF_053455715.1. Classification (NCBI taxonomy): domain Eukaryota; kingdom Metazoa; phylum Chordata; class Chondrichthyes; order Rajiformes; family Arhynchobatidae; genus Rhinoraja; species Rhinoraja longicauda. The sequence goes on from NW_027601445.1 coordinate 107,537, forward strand.
TGGTATGGGGGAACAAGTGTGTGTTTTACCCCGTTACGCTGCATGAACTGGTTGAACTGTTCTGAACGAAACTGAGCTCCGTTATCAGAGACAAGTTCTTCTGGTAAACCATGACATGCAAAAATCGATCTCAACTCGTCTATGGTACGCTCAGCAGTAGTGCTTGACCCCATATGCTTAGCCTCAATCCATTTGGAATGATTACCTACTAGCACCAGAAAATTATCATTACCCTTTTCACAAACGTCTACGTGAACTCTGTGAAACGGTCTACTTGGCCATGACCAGGGTTGCAGCGGTGTTTTTGGTGGTTGACTGCGGCAATCTTGACACACGCTACATTTGCTCACCAGGGACTCAATGTCACTGTCTATACCAGGCCAATACACAAAACTTCTAGCAATTGACTTCATGCTAACTATGCCAGGATGTTCGGCATGAAGTCCGTACATAATCTTGTTTCTTAAAGACTCTGGTACAACCACTCTGTAACCCCACTTTATGCATCCCTGCTCCCATGATAATTCGTGTCGTCGATTATATAGAAAGGCTTCAGTTCCCAGTTTGATCCACTCTCGACTTCAGTCCAACCACTCAAAATGTCTGTTCGTAAACACTCTTCAGCACAGTGTCCTTCACTGTTTCAGCTGCAATTTCTGTTGCAGTCACTGGAAAGTCTTCATCTACGACTGGCAGTGTGTAGATTGAGTTCTCGCTTCCCACATCAGAGTTCTCATGGGGCAATCGGGACAACGCATCTGCCACTGCGTTGCACTTGGAGCTTCTGTAACTCCACCTTTGTAGTCATACTGGGACAACAGAATTGCCCAGCGCTGCATCCTTGATGCCGCCATGGAAGGTATAGCTGACTTGGGACCCAGTATCGTGAGTAGTGGTCTGTGATCAGCCACAGGGGTGAATGGTCCGCCAAGAAGAGACTGGTGGAATTTCTTGATTCCGAACGCAATGCTGAGTGCTTCCCTTCTCCATCTGTGCATAGTTGCGCTCACTCGGTGATAGGGTGCGGGGGGCAACAGCAAGGGGCTTTTCCCGCCCGTCGTCCATTCCCTGGCAAATCACTGCGCCCGCACCACGGCTCGAAGCATCGCAAGCAAGTCTCATCCCGCGCGCCGTGTCGTAGTGAACAAGGAGTTTGTCACTTGCCAGGCTTTTCCCCCCCTTGCAGATGCCGTATGCGCGTTGCTGTTCCTCTCCCCGCATCCGACCCTCGTCCTCTTGGGGGACAGATGATGTGGTGGCTTTAGCGCGGTCGCTAAATCCGGGGGGGGGGAGGAATCGTGCGTAGAATCGTGCACCGACCCAAGGGGGATGATCGTAGCTCTGTCACGTTGTCGGGCGTTCACAATCGCTCCAATTTTCGCCTTCACTGGGCGCAGTCCGCTGGAATCTACCTGGGGTCCCCAAAGGGGCCGGCCGCCCCCGGTTGTGCAAATGCACGTTTGCTCCTTCGCAGTTTGACGTCGTGGCAGCTCTAGTCGTTGCGAGGGCTTGCTCGAGTACCCCCCCCCCCCCCCCTGATGTCCTTCCGTGCCCGCCGCGAACATCAGCGGATCATCCTGGTTGCGCGCGCACGGTGCGGCATTTCTGTCACGTTCAGCCGCGGCGTAAAGGGTGAAGCACACTCTACGCGCCAGTCGCCTCAATCACACCGGCCTTTATTTACCCGGCATTCCCGGCTCAAGGAACGCCCGCTCATTAACACGGCACATGAACCTGCATGAATGCATTACGCTGCTCTCCCTTTTTTTTAAAGTATTAAATCCAAGTACTCAGTCACAATTTCGGTGTTGTGATACTTGATTTACATCAATACCTTTAACCATATCTACAAATTTAACCTAGTTACTGGTTTGCGGTTCCTGCCCGATCGTTTAACAGTCACAGGTGCAACAGGCATAACAGATGTGCGTGTAGACTCAACTGTTGGCTTGTTTGGCTCTATGTTAGTACGCTGAGCTTGACTGGAGAAGTCTGTCTCTTTCTCTGTACTCACTGAATGTTGTGAATCAACCACAATAGTCTTTTCTAACTCACTTTCAGATGAATGCTCGGGGATTAGGAATTCATGCTCAGTTTTCGGTTCGTCTTTGGCTGGAATCATTTGATCCACGTGAAGACTTTTGATCTTGTCTCCAACATCCACGAAGTATCTTTTCGTCCCGCGCACTTCCACTATTTTCCCAACATCCCATTTGTCTCGACTGGACCTGTCGGGAGGACTGAGAACGCGAACCTGCTCATCCGGCTTGAAGTTCCTCTCCTTTTTTGTGGAAGTCAAAGTGGTGTTTTTGACTTAACTGTTTTTTGCTCAACTCTCGAGGCCAAATTGGGTCGAACTAGACTCAGGCGCATTCTCAGCCTTCTCTTCATCAACAGTTCTGCAGGTGAATAACCCGTTGAAGTTCTGTACTTCAGCAAGAAACTAGCCAAACGATGTTTCATGCTGAGCTTTGAACTACCCTGCAAAACCTGTTTCTTGAGAGCCTCTTTGACCACTCTAACAGACCTTTCCGCCGCCCCATTGGAGGCCGGATGGTATGGGGGAACAAGTGTGTGTTTTACCCCGTCACGCTGCATGAACTGGTTGAACTGTTCTGAACGAAACTGAGCTCCGTTATCAGAGACAAGTTCTTCTGGTAAACCATGACATGCAAAAATCGATCTCAACTCGTCTATGGTACGCTCAGCAGTAATGCTTGACCCCATATGCTTAGCCTCAATCCATTTGGAATGACTACCTACTAGCACCAGAAAATTATCATTACCCTTTTCACAATAGTCTACGTGAACTCTGTGAAACGGTCTCCTTGGCCATGACCAGGGTTGCAGTGGTGTTTTTGGTGGTTGACTGCGGCAATCTTGACACACGCTACATTTGCTCACCAGGGACTCAATGTCACTGTCTATACCAGGCCAATACACAAAACTCCTAGCAATTGACTTCATGCTAACTATGCCAGGATGTTCGGCATGAAGTCCGTACATAATCTTGTTTCTTAAAGACTCTGGTACAACCACTCTGTAACCCCACTTTATGCATCCCTGCTCCCATGATAATTCGTGTCGTCGATTATATAGAAAGGCTTCAGTTCCCAGTTTGATCCACTCTCGACTTCAGTCCAACCACTCAATGTCTGTTCGTAAACACTCTTCAGCACAGTGTCCTTCACTGTTTCAGCTGCAATTTCTGTTGCAGTCACTGGAAAGTCTTCATCTACGACTGGCAGTGTGTAGATTGAGTTCTCGCTTCCCACATCAGAGTTCTCATGGGGCAATCGGGACAACGCATCTGCCACTGCGTTGCACTTGGAGCTTCTGTAACTCCACCTTGTAGTCATACTGGGACAACAGAATTGCCCAGCGCTGCATCCTTGATGGCGCCATGGAAGGTATAGCTGACTTGGGACCCAGTATCGTGAGTAGTGGTCTGTGATCAGCCACAGGGGTGAATGGTCCGCCAAGAAGAGACTGGTGGAATTTCTTGATTCCGAACGCAATGCTGAGTGCCTCCCTTCTCCATCTGTGCATAGTTGCGCTCACTCGGCGATAGGGTGCGGGGGGCAACAGCAAGGGGCTTTTCCCCGCCCGTCGTCCATTCCCTGGCAAAGCACCGCGCCCGCACCACAGCTCGAAGCATCGCGAGCAAGTCTCATCCCGCGCGCCGTGTCGTAGTGAACAAGGAGTCTGTCACTTGCCAGGCTTTTCCCCCCCCCTCCCCTTGCAGATGCCGTATGCGCGTTGCTGTTCCTCTCCCCGCATCCGACCCTCGTCCTCTTGGGGGACAGATGATGTGGTGGCTTTAGCGCGGTCGCTAAATCCGGGGGGGGGAGGAATCGTGCGTAGAATCGTGCACCGACCCAAGGGGGATGATCGTAGCTCTGTCACATTGTCGGGCGTTCACAATCGCTCCAATTTTCGCCTTCACTGGGCGCAGTCCGCTGGAATCTACCTGGGGGTCCCAAAGGGTCCGGCCGCCCCCGGTTGTGCAAATGCACGTTTGCTCCTTCGCAGTTTGACGTCGTGGCAGCTCTAGTCGTTGCGAGGGCTTGCTCGAGTATCCCCCCCCCCCCCCCAGATGTCCTTCCGTGCCCGCCGCGAACATCAGCGGATCATCCTGGTTGCGCACGCACGGTGCGGCATTTCTGTCACGTTCAGCCGCGGCGTAAAGGGTGAAGCACACTCTACGCGCCAGTCGCCTCAATCACACCGGCCTTTATTTACCCGGCATTCCCGGCTCAAGGAACGCCCGCTCATTAACACGGCACATGAACCTGCATGAATGCATTACGCTGCTCTCCCTTTTTTTTAAGTATTAAATCCAAGTACTCAGTCACAATTTCGGTGTTGTGATACTTGATTTACATCAATACCTTTAACCATATCTACAAATGTAACCTCGTTACTGGTTTGCGGTTCCTGCCCGATCGTTTAACAGTCACAGGTGCAACAGGCATAACAGATGTACGTGTAGACTCAACTGTTGGCTTGTTTGGCTCTATGTTAGTACGCTGAGCTTGACTAGAGAAGTCTGTCTCTTTATCTGTACTCACTGAATGTTGTGAATCAACCACAATAGTCTTTTCTAACTCACTTTCAGATGAATGCTCGGGGATTAGGAATTCATGCTCAGTTTTCGGTTCGTCTTTGGCTGGAATCATTTGATCCACTTTTGATCTTGTCTCCAACATCCACGAAGTATCTTTTCGTCCCGCGCACTTCCACTATTTTCCCAACATCCCATTTGTCTCGACTGGACCTGTCGGGAGGACTGAGAACGCGAACCTGCTCATCTGGCTTGAAGTTCCTCTCCTTTTTTGTGGAAGTCAAAGTGGTGTTTTTGACTTAACTGTTTTTGCTCAACTCTCGAGGCCAAATTGGGTCGAACTAGACTCAGGCGCATTCTCAGCCTTCTCTTCATCAACAGTTCTGCAGGTGAATAACCCGTTGAAGTTCTGTACTTCAGCAAGAAACTAGCCAAACGATGTTTCATGCTGAGCTTTGAACTACCCTGCAAAACCTGTTTCTTGAGAGCCTCTTTGACCACTCTAACAGACCTTTCCGCCGCCCCATTGGAGGCCGGATGGTATGGGGGAACAAGTGTGTGTTTTACCCCGTCACGCTGCATGAACTGGTTGAACTGTTCTGAACGAAACTGAGCTCCGTTATCAGAGACAAGTTCTTCTGGTAAACCATGACATGCAAAAATCGATCTCAACTCGTCTATGGTACGCTCAGCAGTCGTGCTTGACCCCATATGCTTAGCCTCAATCCATTTGGAATGACTACCTACTAGTACCAGAAAATTATCATTACCCTTTTCACAAACGTCTACGTGAACTCTGTGAAACGGTCTACTTGGCCATGACCAGGGTTGCAGTGGTGTTTTTGGTGGTTGACTGCGGCAATCTTGACACACGCTACATTTGCTCACCAGGGACTCAATGTCACTGTCTATACCAGGCCAATACACAAAGCTTCTAGCAATTGACTTCATGCTAACTATGCCAGGATGTTCGGCATGAAGTCCGTACATAATCTTGTTTCTTAAAGACTCTGGTACGACCACTCTGTAACCCCACTTTATGCATCCCTGCTCCCATGATAATTCGTGTCGTCGATTATATAGAAAGGCTTCAGTTCCCAGTTTGATCCACTCTCGACTTCAGTCCAACCACTCAAAATGTCTGTTCGTAAACACTCTTCAGCACAGTGTCCTTCACTGTTTCAGCTGCAATTTCTGTTGCAGTCACTGGAAAGTCTTCATCTACGACTGGCAGTGTGTAGATTGAGTTCTCGCTTCCCACATCAGAGTTCTCATGGGGCAATCGGGACAACGCATCTGCCACTGCGTTGCACTTGGAGCTTCTGTAACTCCACCTTGTAGTCATACTGGGACAACAGAATTGCCCAGCGCTGCATCCTTGATGGCGCCATGGAAGGTATAGCTGACTTGGGACCCAGTATCGTGAGTAGTGGTCTGTGATCAGCCACAGGGGTGAATGGTCCGCCAAGAAGAGACTGGTGGAATTTCTTGATTCCGAACGCAATGCTGAGTGCTTCCCCTTCTCCATCTGTGCATAGTTGCGCTCACTCGGTGATAGGGTGCGGGGGGCAACAGCAAGGGGCTTTTCCCCGCCCGTCGTCCATTCCCTGGCAAATCACTGCGCCCCCACCACGGCTCGAAGCGTCGCGAGCAAGTCTCATCCCGCGCGCCGTGTCGTAGTGAACAAGGAGTCTGTCACTTGCCAGGCTTTTCCCCCCTCCCCTTGCAGATGCCGTATGCGCGTTGCTGTTCCTCTCCCCACATCCGACCCTCGTCCTCTTGGGGGACAGATGATGTGGTGGCTTTAGCGCGGTCGCTAAATCCGGGGGGGAGGAATCGTGCACCGACCCAAGGGGGATGATCGGAGCTCTGTCACGTTGTCGGGCGTTCACAATCGCTCCAATTTTCGCCTTCACTGGGCGCAGTCCGCTGGAATCTACCTGGGGTCCAAAGGGGCCGGCCGCCCCTGGTTGTGCAAATGCACGTTTGCTCCTTCGCAGTTTGACGTCGTGGCAGCTCTAGTCGTCGCGAGGGCTTGCTCGAGTACCCCCCCCCCCCCAGATGTCCTTCCGTGCCCGCCGCGAACATCAGCGGATCATCCTGGTTGCGCGCGCACGGTGCGGAACGCCTTGCGGCATTTCTGTCACGTTCAGCCGCGGCGTAAAGGGTGAAGCACACTCTACGCGCCAGTCGCCTCAATCACACCGGCCTTTATTTACCCGGCATTCCCGGCTCAAGGAACGCCCGCTCATTAACACGGCACATGAACCTGCATGAATGCATTACGCTGCTCTCCCTTTTTTTTTTTTAAAGATGAATTTTTATTGGAGATAGGTACATAGAGTGGGATAGTACTGATGGAGTGATGCACTGTGGGGTAGTACTGGTGTAACGGTATACTGTTGGATAGTACTGATGGAGTAACGCAATGTGGGGTAGTACTGGTGTAACGGTATACTGTTGGATAGTACTGATGGAGTAACGCAATGTGGGGTAGTACTGGTGTAACGGTATACTGTTGGATAGTACTGATGGAGTAACGCAATGTGGGGTAGTACTGGTGTAACGGTATACTGCTGGATAGTACTGATGGAGTAACGCAATGTGGGGTAGTACTGGTGTAACGGTATACTGTTGGATAGTACTGATGGAGTGATGCACTGTGGGGTAGTACTGGTGTAACGGTATACTGTTGGATAGTACTGATGGAGTAACGCAATGTGGGGTAGTACTGGTGTAACGGTATACTGCTGGATAGTACTGATGGAGTAACGCAATGTGGGGTAGTACTGGTGTAACGGTATACTGTTGGATAGTACTGATGGAGTGATGCACTGTGGGGTAGTACTGGTGTAACGGTATACTGTTGGATAGTACTGATGGAGTAACGCAATGTGGGGTAGTACTGGTGTAACGGTATACTGCTGGATAGTACTGATGGAGTAACGCAATGTGGGGTAGTACTGGTGTAACGGTATACTGCTGGATAGTACTGATGGAGTAACGCACTGTGGGGTAGTACAGGTTCCTGTGCTGAACCATTCTGACCCTTTAAGTAATCAATAAAAGGAGACCATGTTCCAATGAATAATTCCTGTTTGTCCAACAGGGAGAATCTGATTCTTTCCACGTTTAAGGTCTCCGTCATTTCTATAATCCACATTTTGATTGTGGGGGGCCGTAGGGTCCTTTCCAAAATTTTAGAATCGATTTCTTTCCCGTTATTAAACTATAATCCATAAAGTTTCTTTGTGTTGTTCTAAACGTTTGATTTAATTCTAATATTCCGAGTATAATTAGTTTTGGATCTGGGTCCAGTTGTGCGCTGGTTACTTTAGATATTATGTTAACGATATTTACCCAGAATCTTTTGATTTTTATACAGTTTGCAAACATATGAAATAATGTAGCTTCTAAATGTTGACATTTATCACATTTAGGTGAGATATGTTGGGAGATTTTATGTGGTTTTTGTTTTTGAATAGTGTAACCTATGTATTACTTTAAATTGTATTAGAGAATGTCTGGCGTTTAGTGAACACTGATGTATTTGTTTCAAACTTTCTTCCCAAGTATCTTTCATAATTACTTGGTTTAATTCTTTTTCCCATTTTTGTCTGTATAAGTCCATGGAGGGAATGTCACTGTCTAATAAGATATTATATATATAAGATATTGATTTTTCTGTATTAGGATGTTTGTTCCAACATTCATCAAGAACTTCTGAATTTCTAATTCGGAAAATTTTGGGAGTTCGATTTCTAAGTTGAAGATATCTGAAATAATCATTTCCACGAAGACCATAAGTCTGTTGCAACTCCTCAGTCGCCTCAATCACACCGGCCTTTATTTACCCGGCATTCCCGGCTCAAGGAACGCCCGCTCATTAACACGGCACATGGACCTGCATGAATGCATTACGCTGCTCTCCCTTTTTTTTTAAAGTATTAAATCCAAGTACTCAGTCACAATTTCGGTGTTGTGATACTTGATTTACATCAATACCTTTAACCATATCTACAAATTTAACCGAGTTACTGGTTTGCGGTTCCTGCCCGATCGTTTAACAGTCACAGGTGCAACAGGCATAACAGATGTACGTGTAGACTCAACTGTTGGCTTGTTTGGCTCTATGTTAGTACGCCGAGCTTGACTGGAGAAGTCTGTCTCTTTCTCTGTACTCACTGAATGTTGTGTATCAACCACAATAGTCTTTTCTAACTCACTTTCAGATGAATGCTCAGGGATTAGGAATTCATGCTCAGTTTTCGGTTCGTCTTTGGCTGGAATCATTTGATCCACGTGAAGACTTTTGATCTTGTCTCCAACATCCACTAAGTATCTT
>NW_027601445.1:116945-126945 GCF_053455715.1 Rhinoraja longicauda
TGTCCAGTACATTCATAATGTTATACGTTTCTATAAGATTCCCTCTCATCCTTCTAAATCCCGGTGAAAACAAGCCCAGTCTTCAATCTTTGCTCATACGACATTCCCGCCATCCCGGGGATTAACCTCCGGAACCTACGCTGCACATGCCTCAGTAGCAAGGATGTCCCTCCTCAAATTAGGAGAGCAAAACTGCACACAATATTCCTGATGTGGTCTAACCAGGGCCCTATACAACTGCAGAAGGACCGCTTTGCTCCTACAGTTATTGCAGCTTTCCACAATTAACTAGGGCAGACCACAACATCCAGACAATATGTTCACACCCAGTGTCGTCAGTCTGTCCCCTCTGTGGAATCTTTCTCCTCACTTCCCATTTGTTCCGTCAGGACCTTCATCCTGTCCTCCCGAACAGACAGACGGAACATCTCATTCCGACCCTCAGCCATTCACTATCCCACACAGCACATCCCATGTTCCCCCTGCCTGTCCCCATTATAGCTTTACCTACTTTATAATAATTCAGCTCCCTGTGCTCGACGTCACTGGGAATCGGCCCGCAACGTGGAATGAGACCTGTTGCTTCACAGACCTGCTTGACCAGCAAAGTTCCTCCAGCGTTCTGTTGCAGGATTCCAGATCCAGTATCTCTATTCCCTTTTGATACAATTTTTTTTCTTCTGTGTTGGTGGAAGATATTTGTTTTCCTCTTCCATCACCTGCTGATCACTGGCCTTTGCCACAGTCTAAACTTGGTTTAGAGATACAGCGCGGAAACAAACCATCCTTAGAACCGATCACAAATCTTCTCACTTGTTTTTCTGCGCATTTGATCGACGGTACTTTGATTATACACTCAACTACGCAAATTAAGGACTTGGTGAAGTTTGAGGCATCACATTAAATGGTCGTTTAGGGGAAGGTCCTTATAGATAGTAATTACGGGAGAGCACCGGTAAATGGTCAATTAGGGGAGGGCACCACAAATGGGGATTTGCGGGTGCACCGTTATTGGCGGGTGGATAAACAACAAATATGAAATTAGCGGAGGGAAACTGTAAATGTGGAAATAGGGGAGTGCTCCCGCAAATTGGAAATCAGGAGAAGGCAAACCTACGTAGAATTAGGGGAGGGTCCTGCCTGTTTCCGTGAATGTTCCTACTTCTCTCTGTGAGTATTCATGTCTCTATGTCTCCGTGATTTCCCGTCTCTGTCTGCTGGTGTTCCTGGCTCTATGTGTGCTCCCGATGGTCTCATCAAATAACTCCCACAGTGTGTGAGAAGATACACACAGGAACATACGACCATCCACCCTTGTAAATGAGAATGCAATGACCAAACTGGAGCTAGGAACATTACTCAGCATTGACCTGTTCCACTGTGTCCCTTCAGTGCATTCTATGTGTTCCCACGTCCAGGCTCGCCTCATCCATCCTGTAGGGATTGTTCCCTGTCGCCCTGTCCCTCGGCCACATTTCAGGGAAATTTTACCACCGAACTGTGCTTCTGCTCCCTGCCAACAAGCAGCAACAATTGAAGCAGGAGGATCCGATGCAGAGAGTTGTAAAAAGCTAGACAACGGACGCGGATGATATCTTACGCGACTGCTTTAAGTCAGCGGTCAGGGATTCTGCAGCTAACCTGAATGAGTGCGCCTCTGCCGTGACTGACTTCATCAACAAGTGAGTGGAAGATTGTGCCGCCGAAGTCAATCCGAGTGCTCCCCAATCGGAAACCATGGATGTATATTCACAGGTCCGATGCACACAAGTCAAACGATCCCAAGCTGTCTAAGGAGCCACGCTGTGGTCTCCGCAAGGCTATCAAGGACGCCAAGAGGCAATACCGGTTCAAACTTGCATCCCAGTACAATCTCTGGGTCACACAAGGAGAATGTGGCACGGTCTGATTAAGATAACTGGATGCAAAGAATGTTCAGCAACATCATTGGTGATGTGCAAGCCAAACAGATGAACTGAATAATTTCTATGCCCGCTTCGAGCTGAAGGACAACAGGGCGGTGACACCTGGCCCTTCAAACTACATTGTACCTCTCCCCAGGGTGGCTGTTGCTGATGTTAGAGCGGCCTTCCTGTGGGTAAACCCACGAAAAGCAACAGGTCCAGACGGAGTTCCTGGCCGTGTCTTTAGAAGCTGCGCGGAACAGCTAATACGTGTATTCGCGTACATCTTTATCCTCTCCCTACTCCGCGCTCAGGCACACAGCTGCATCGAGAAGACCACTATCATTTTGGTGCCGAAGAAACGCAAGACCTCAAGTTTAAACGATTACCGAACACTGGCCTTGGCATTCACCATCATGAAATGTTTTTGGGAGGCTTGTTATGGAACGCATTAAATCCAGCCTACCCAGAGGCCTTGGCCCACTGCAGTTCGCCTACCGCCACAACAAGTCCACGTACGATGACATCGCCCTCGCCCTACACATCCCCAGACCACCTGGCACCTACCTAAGACTCCTATTTAGAGACTAAGGTTCTGCCTTAAATTGCACTGTATCATCCAAGCTTATCATCAAACTCGCGGGACTATTCTGCATTTTGTCTTTTGCTCTTTGCTCTCTCTGATGTATTTGAGTTTGAGCTGTGCAGTATATCTGATCTGAGTGTAGAGCACGTAAAGATAAGCGTTTCACTGTTCCTCGATACATGTGACATTTATAGACCGTCCCTAACCTAACAATTTGACATCAAACAACCGTCATCAGAGCGGAAATGTTCGTACAATGAAGGAGACAAAGATAGTAGATGTGACAAAGATGGTGTTGATATGCAAGAGAAAGCGATGAATAGTCGATAAGCACAAAAAATGCTGGACAAAGCGAAAAGAAGATGAGGAACGGGGACAGGAGGCAGAATACAGTTAAGTGCTGAAACTGAATTGTGGACCATAGTAATTGCCGGGATATCTGAAATACAAAAGTACAGCAAAATAAACGCAGAAGACTGAGATGACACCCGTGGAGTAACGAAAACGTATCGATTATCCGAAGCGAGTGACCTCACAAAATAACTGATATTCCAAAACAAATGCATAATTCGCACAACTCAAACGCACCTGAGTTGGACTGGAAATTACATTGCCATCGCACCTGAACATTGCTGCAAAATTAGTTCAAGCAGGACAATAGAAATGGGAATAGCCGATAATGCTTACTTATTGCTCAAACCGATTTGGTGGCTATTTTCCAAATGTTGTGGCTGCATAAACGAGCTATCTTCAACATGTGTCAACTAACATTTCTGAAAGCTGGATCTTTATACCCATCACCATCTGAGTGTAAAGGTCTTCCGTTCCAGTTCCTTGTAAATCTTGCCTCTCTTAACTTAACCCTCTGACCTCTGTTATTTTATCCCCATTCTGGATAAATGACATAGTGCATCCACACTATTTATTCCTCTCACGATTCATACACCTTTCTAAGATTACCCCAGGCTTCTGCCATCCAAGGAGTATAGAAAGTAACTCTGCCCAGAGCTCGGGCCATACAAAGAATTGTGAGCGAAGCCTTGCTTTAACTAACGACGGTGATACCACAAATGGAAAAAAACTACATAGACGGAACCGAGAGCCACGAGTCACACGACAGAGAAACAGTCCAGCAACTATCTTAGTCTATGATTTCCAATTAATAAGTCCCATTTACCAGCACATGCTCCATAGACTATACTGCTTTGTCGTTAACTCATTTTAATATCGCGATACGTATCTCCAATTCGGTGCATAGATTGAAGTCATGATTTATCCCTCGAAAAAAGGGGCCTTCGAAGGACCGACAGTTGACCAGATCGTCTACCTTGCCGCCTTCACAATAGTACAGTCCCTACTCCATGGCGAATAGTTGTCTATGGAACAGATGCGCCACCATACTGCGAATTATGTTCTGCATTCCGTATCTTCCCTTTGCTTTATCTATTGTTATTGAGTTTGAACTGATAATATCTTTATGGCGTATTTAATCTCTTTGGATCGCGTGTAAAGCAACGTTATTCGTGCGCCTCGATACACGTGGTAATAATAAACCTGGCCCTGAAACCTGAATCTCAATGCACCTTTCAACTTATTTTTGTTTGTACCTTTGCAAACCAAGGAGGCCTCGTAGTTAATAGAAGCATTGTATCATTAATCCTTTTACCAATGCACATCGGCATGACCCCAATTTTACATCGGGGGTCAATGAACGATTTGGGTTCGTACAGATCTCCAGTTCTCCAATTATAAAGACGCAGCTCCAAGTAGAACGGTGGACCGGAATTATGCAAGGTGGCTTGAGAAAATATTGTTAATTATTCCAAATACCCGGACAAATCGGGGTTTGGTAGAAATAATAAAACTACATTCAGTAAGATATTCTGTATCATGAACTATATTCTTCATTCTGTATTTCCCCTCCACCCGATCTATTGCACTTGGCTTCACACTGATTATTTGTGTGTGTGGAATATTTGAACGGAGTGAATAGCATGCAAAATAAAGCTTTCCACTGCACCTCGTTACATGTGATAATAATAGACCCAACCTGACCAGACGACCTGAGATAAAGAACAACTCTGGTCAGACCGGGAAGTCCGTACTGCGATGCTCACTGACATTGTCTACGAGACACATAAATGGACTGTTGGACACAGCGCAAAGAGAAGGTGAAGCCTGGGGACGGGTTTAAGAAAACAAAAGAAATGCTGATACTGGGTTGCGGGCCATCTTAATTCCCCCGCATCTGAAATACAAGAGGAAGTCGGATATACTCAGATGACAGAAGACATCCACGGAGAGAAGGAATATATGTTATTTCAGAAGTTAATGATCTCAACAAAACTCCGACATTGACGGAAAACATGCAGTGTGGTATCAATTTTCAAAAGAAAAGCACGCCATCATCGGTGCTGCTCGCCGGCGCACCTGAATATTGTTGCAGAATTAGTTCCTGTTCAACATTTATTGCTCAACAGTTACCTAGTTATTTCTTGCTACTGTCTAATTGGCGTCTGCATTTCCAAACGCTCTAACTGTAGAACACTTCCCAACGAACTCCTCCGACTACGTCCCATGTACCCACCACCGTTGAAGTGTAAATTCCTCCCTTCAGTTTCCTGTGAATCTCGCCACTCTGACGTGGAGTGGTGCCTGATGCGGCACACAAACGAAAACAAAAAGACAATTGTCATGTCTCTTGTTATAACCTTGGAAAAGTACAGTAACAAGCGTATTGTCACGTTGCATAGCTGCTTGGATTGGGAACAACTCTGCCAAGACAGCGAGAAATTGCAGAGGGTTGTAAATATCACAGAGACCAAACCACTCATATTATCCATCTACACTCCACGCTGCATAACATTATCCAAACACCCAACATAATCAAAGACTTGGCCAATCCCGCTCAGTTCTTCTTTCCCCTACTCCAATCCGGCAAATGGTGGAGATGATTGAAAGCGCGCATCACCAAACTTAGGAATAATTTCACTCTCTGCTCTATTTGGCTTATGAACGTTCCTTCCATAGGCTAGGGTACTATTAAATTCCCTCTACCCCATGGACATGGAACTTCGAAAATAGCGAAAGTTAGTCACCTATTTATCTCTTACTACTTTCGAGATGGCAGTTATATTTCCAAACGTTGTGACCTTACAAATGCCAGCTTCGAATCAACATAACGAACTCCTCTGATAGCTCGTTCTGTGCACAGATCGCCGTCTGAGTATAAAGTCTTCCCGTCAGGTTCCTTGTAAATCTACCCTTCCCACCATAAACCTATGATCTCTGCTTTTTGATTCCCCTTGCTGCGTAAAATACTGCGCATTCACCCAATCTGTTCCCCTTATACACCTATATAGCTCCTCTCAGCTTCCTGCGCTCCAAGGAATAACGTCCTAGTCTCTACCTATAGCTCGGCCCATACAAAAAACGGCAGCGAAGCCCTGCTCTAACTACTGACGGTAATACCACAAATGGAGCAACGTGCACACACTGCACAGGGTCAGAGTGTAGCACAGTAGAGAAACTGGTCAAGCACCTATCTATGTCTATGCTATCCATTTACTAAATACCATTTATTCGAACCTCATTCGCAGAATATTATGCCCTGACACTATATATTTAAGGAAGGCAGTCCTTACTTAAAATACGATGTAGAGACTGAAGTTGAGATTTATCTCTCGGATGAAGGAGCTGCCAAAGGAACCGCAATTGATCACATCATCTACGCTGTGCAGTTTGGACGAATACAAGTGAATTGAATGACACTGTAAATATAGGAGTCTGCGAGGCCTGGACTGGATAGATGTTGAAAGCATTGTACAACCGATATATGGGTGTTGACTTTCGGATACAAGTTACAGAGTGACTTGTGATGAGAAGTAATTTACGCTTGCAAAAAGATATGAACCTCCACGACCCTGTACACCATAAAATTAGTGAGGACAACTCATTACGTTAAAGCAGGGCTGGAGCGAATGTGTTCGTAGCCAATAAGCAAATAAAAACCAATGTTATGGATTAGTACAAGTCCATGGTCAGTTCCCGTTTAATATTGAAAATGGGAATAGCCTCGCTCTTTAAATTACGCATTCAGCAGTGTACCTCTATGGGATAGAGGGTGGAGTTTCTATTATCTCCAAAGGCCGGGACAGAGGTATCTTCACCTACTCTACCCCTGAATGCTCGATTTTATGACCAACAGTCCTCAGTCAGTGTGGGCACGTTACACTTCCTCCAGGATAACACCGGAGCCCTGCAAGGATTCGTTTTCAGTCCACTGCTATACCTCCTTTATCTGGAGTACAGGCCCAAATCTGTACCAATTGTACACCAACCAACAATCTGTCGCGGGGCAAGCACTTTGATGTGACACCCAAGGAGGCACAGTAACGCCTCTTCTACAGGTGGAGTCTGAGGAAATGCTGTATGTCAACATTAACTTTTACAGTATTCTCGGGATGTACCGTGGACTGCAGACTGTCGGGTTAGACCACATTTTGGATCGGGTACATGTCTGTCTAGCCGGCGAGAAATTGCAGGGAGATATAAATGTCGGCTACTACATCACACGGACCACACGTTCTACCATTGACTCCATGTGCACATCACGTTGCCTCGAAAAGAAAACGGCCAACGTAATCGAAGAATTGTCCAAACCTGTCACTTCTTCTTTCCCCTACTCAAGTCATGTACAAGGTGTAGAGGCTTTTAAGCGAACACTACCGAATAAAGGTATTTATTCACAAAATGCTGGACTAATTCAGCAGGTCAGGGAGCATCTCAGGAGAGAAGGAATGAGTGACGTTTCGTGCAGACCCTTCTTCAGACTGATGACAGGTGGGCGGGACAAAGGAAGGATATAAGTGGAGACAGGAAGATAGAGGGAGAACTGGGAAGGGGAGGGGGAAGAGAGGGACAGAGAAACTATCTAAAGTTGGAGAAGTCAATGTTCATACCGCTGGGCTGCAAGCTGCCCAAGCGAAATATGAGGTGCTGTTTCTCCAATTTCCGGTGGGCCTCACTATGGCACTGGAGGAGGCCCATTACAGAAAGGTCAGACTGGGAGTGGGAGGGGGAGTTGAAGTGCTCAGCCACCGGGAGATCAGGTTGGTTAAGGCGGAGTGAGTGAAGTTGTTGAGCGAAATGATCGCCGAGCCTGCGTTTGGTTTCGTCGATGTAAAGAAGTTGACATCTGGAGCAGAGGATACAATAGATGAGGTTGAAGGAGGTGCAGGTAAACCTCTGTCTCACCTGGAAAGACTGTTTGGGTCCTTGGATGGAGTTGAGAGGGGAGGTAAAGGGACGGGTGTTGCATCACGTGCGGTTGCAGGGGGAAGTGCCTGGGGAAGGGGTGGTTTGGGTAGGAAGGGACGAGTGGACCAGGGAGTTACGGATGGAACGGTCTCTGCGGAACGTAGAAAGGGGAGTGGATGGGAACCTTCCTTCCTTTGTCGTCGTCCCCCCCGGCATCAGTCTGAAGAAGGGGCTCGACCCGAAACGTCACCCATTCCTTCTCTCCTGAGCGGCTGCCTGACCTGCTGAGTTACTCCAGCATTTAGTGAATAAATACCTTCGATTTGTACCAGCATCTGCAGTTATTTCCCTACACTACCGGATAAAGCATTAGCTTATTTTCCTTCGTAATCACGGTTCTAAACGGTCCCTCCATATACTAGGGTACTATTCAATTCGCCACTACGCCATTGCGGATATCAGAAGGTATCTCAAAATGCTGGAGTAACTGAGCGGGCCAGGCAGCATCTCAGGGGAGAAGGAATGGGTGACGTTTCGGGTCGAGGCCCTTCTTCAGACTGATGTCAGGGGAGGGAGCGGGACACAGATAGGATGTAATAGGAGACAGGAAGACAGTGGGAGAACTAGGAAGGGGAGGGGAAAGAGAGGGACAGAGGAAGTATCTGAAGTTAGAGAATCAATGTCCATACCGCTGGGGTGTAAGCTGCCCAAGCGAAATATCCGCTGTCATTGCGGATACTAGAAATTGTCGAAGTAATTGATGCACTGCAATAGGGTCCAATGCTTCGAACTATATTCTGCACTCTGTATCTTCCACATTGCTCTATCTCTTATCATAGAGTTATCGAATCCTACAGCACGGTAACAGCCCTTCTAGCCAGATTGCCCATGCCGACCAATATGCCCCATCTACACTAATCACTCCTCTCCGATTTTCATCCACATTACTCTAAATCTTTCCGATTCATGGTGGAGTCTTACTGTCTTTGTCACAAATACTGCCTCAAATACCTCCCCTGGCAGTTCATTTTCTTTGTAAATTCATATCCCCACCATCTTATGTTTTCGAGTTTGAACTGCTACTGTCTATTTATGGTATATCTGATGTGTCTGGATACCATGCAAAACAAAGCGTTTTACTGTAGCTCGGCACATGTAACAATAATAAACTTAAACCTGAATCTAAAACCTAAAACGCCTCTCATTTTAATTGTTTCCAACAACGCGATCCCAGCGGGATGTTTCATAGCTCACAGAAGCATTGCATCATCCATTGTTCCAGACGTGTACTTCTGCACACTTAAATACTATGTTTTGCACAAATTATATGCTTTGTGTTTTCACAGAACTCAAAATCTCAAACTGCACTTGTCCGGTTCGATGGAGAGCAGAATTAAGCAATGTGGCTTGAGTAAATGTTGTTCATGTTCACAAATATACGGACAATTCAGGGATTAATGGAAATAGCCAACAATAATCAGCATTCTATATCTTCCTCCTCGCTGCATCTGCAGGACGTTAACTGATTGTAACAATGTATGGCTCATCTGAACAATGGACAGCGTGCAAAGCGACGCTTTTCACTGTATCTCGGAACATGAGGCCTGGCTGAACCTCACCTAGGCTAATGATCTGACGTAAGTAACATCTATGATGTCTATTAAGATTGTCCATGTATCACAAACAGTATTGATATGCAAAGTAAGGTGTTGAATGTGGGTTAACCACAAATTAACTGTTGGACAAATGCGAAGACAAGGTGAGGAGTGGGCACAGGAGGATGATCACGCAAAAACACCTGATACCGTATAAGGCGCCGTACTAATTGCCGGGTATCTGCAATACAGGTGTAAATACATCTAGAAGGTTCCGATGACGTACTTCCAGGAAGGAAAGTCATGTAATGTCAGAAGAGAATTACCTCATCAAAGATCGTACCATCTCCCCAGCACCCTCTCTGCGTCAATTCTTAATTTCAGGTTCTTTGTAAATCTTGCCCCTCTCACCTTCAACCTATGATATCTGATTTTTGATACCACAAACGGAGCAACGTCGGGATGCATCACAGCCTGATTTAGATATAGTTCTGCCCAAGACGACAAGAAATTGCCGAAATGTTGTCGGTTGTGCCCATATATAGTATGCCTGATCTGATCTGAGTGGATGGCATGCAAAACCACGCTTTTCGCTGTAACTCGGTACATGTGACAATAATAAATCTAGCATAACCCAAACCAACCTACTGTCTGGA
>NW_027601445.1:127445-134445 GCF_053455715.1 Rhinoraja longicauda
ACAGTAAAGCAAGGTCATGCAGCTACGAGATTGCTCGTCTATAGAGATAAGAAAGTTTATTTCTTAGTAACAACTCCTTATTTGGGTGCGTGTGAAAGTAGGAAAAGTTTTGAATCCACTCTAGGTAAATTGATGCGTTTCTCTAAAAACATGTGACTTATATTAATGGTTTGGTTTCTGAGCATGTGACCTGTATCAATGATTTTGTCTTCTCTGTAACCATTGTATATGTTACAATGTTGCTATTGTATTAGATGTGTAATTGGTCCTTGATTTCTTTTTGTCACACCTGGCTCCTTGCCTTTATCGACGCGCTACACACCTCTCTTTTTCTGTATAACAAAGTAAACAATGGTGGAGAAGTTGTTCTTCCCCTGCCCTGAGTTGAGGTCTCTTCAGACACTAGTATTGTGTCTGGAGATCTTCTCGGGAAGAACCCCATGGTGGAATAAATCTGATGTGCTAATCCAGTATCACGTGTGATTATTCAGACTGAAGGTAAAGAATTTGATACGTCTTTTAGTTGCTATTGTATCCGCCTCAACCATTTCCATTGGCAACTCGTCCCATGTACCCACCACTGTCTGAGAAAAAGAAGTTGCAGATCCGGTGAGTGCACAAAGATGGGGAGAGAGAGTGTCAGAAGTGGGGAGAGGGGGCGTGGGAAGTGGGGCGAGGACGTGAAAAGTGAGAGGGGAGGCAGGGACAGGGGACGTGCGGCGGGGAGAGGGGGTGGGAGGTGGAGTGTGTGTGTGGGATGGAGTGTGTGAGAGATGGAGGTGCGTGTGAGTTGGAGGGTGTGTGAGGTGGAGAGTGATGGTGTGAGTGTGAGGTGGAGAGTGAATGCGATGGAGATTGTGTTAGGTGGAGGGAGTACGAGTTGGAGTGTGAATGGTTGTGAGATGGGGAGTAAGAGTTGGATGCTGTGAAAATGACAGAGTGAGTGTGGGTGATGGAGACACTGAGGTGCAGGATGTGTGAGATGGAGAGACCGGAGAGAAGGATGTGTCAAAGGGCAGGAAGTGGCGGTGGTCGATGTGACAGTGAGATACGAGAGCAATAACATGGAACTGGAGCGTGCTTGGACGGAAAAGACCAAGAAGTATGAGCATCTGAGGGGACAGATTGCTGAAATGACCAAGGGGACAGCGGTCCAATTCTTTGGATTCGTAATGGGTGCTCGTGAGAAATGGCATGAGTTGAACGACACCCTAATGCAATACCTCAAGATCGAAAGGAACAAATCCTTCTCGAAAAATTTGTCAGATCTGACAATAGCCCTAACATTGGACATATTACAGATGTTTAACGATCAATAGAAATGGGCATGCGGTCTGTGTAAATAGTTTGTACACCACGTTTATTTGATGTTGATATTTGTAATTGCATGATTTATTGTACATAAAATAAAATACTAGCCTGACGACTTGACAGACCAGCTCTGGGGGAGGGAGGGGGGGGGAGAGAGGGGGGAAGAGTGTGAGATGGACACTAAGTGCAATGAATGCGAAGAGTGCAGCTGGGCTGGACGGAATGAAGGTCGAGCACCTTGAAAACATCATGGGTCAGGATGAGACACTAATACCTCGACTGTTCTCTTTATGGCAAAAATTGGCTAATTCCGAAAACTGAGGATACAGAACTCCTCAGAGACATCGATAACTGGAGGCCTATCACGATCGGGCCGATGTTGCTCCGGCTCTTTACGAAAATTATTGCGAAAAGACTGTCTGAGGCAGTGAAGCTTAATCCTAGGCAGAAAGGATTTATAGCAGCCACCCCTGGATGCAATGAGAACATTGCAATCCTACAGAACATTATGAAGGGGGCAAAGAGCAACAGAAAGGAATTGGCGGTAGTCTTTGTAGACCTCGCAAAGGCATTTGACTCCATTGGCCACAAAATGCTCACCGCTGGACTTAAGAGGATGGGTGTACCGAATAGGTTTGTTCACCTAGTGGAGAGCCTCTATACGGACAACACAACGGTGATAGAAGGTGACAAGACCGTTACAGAGCCCATACTCATCAACATGGGAGTCAAGCAAGGCGACCCACTATCACCACTATTATTCAACATTGTCATGGACCCCCTGTTGTGTACGCTGGAACAGGCACGGATGGGTGTCGTGATGAAACATAAGAACAGGGCAGTCAGCTGTTCCTCACTGGCATTTGCCCACGATATTGCCATCCTCAGTGACTCCTACGCGGGAATGGCGGCGAACATGAAAATCTTGCAGGAGTTCTGCAAGATCACAGGTCTACAATTTAACATCAAGAAAACGGCCGGCTTCCACTGTAGACCCTCTAGGAAAACGTTTCTATTCAACACCCTAGAAAAGTGGAAGATCAACGGTGAACCGGTGGACTACATCGAAAGGGGGCGCTCGAAAAATACTTGGGAGCTCGAATAGACCCATGGGCAGGAGTGACCGAGGACAGCTGGTCGGCAAAACTCAATAAGTGGATTACGAGTCTGAAAGCTGCAGAACTTAAGCCGACGCAGAAAATCGAAATCCTAAAAACACACATGATTCCGAGGGTATATTACCACCTTATCCTTAAGGAAGCATCCCAAAACACTGTAATAAAACTGGACAATATCATCAAGAAAGCAGTGAAGGAGATATTACACCTCCCTGCGGACACTACAGACGGAATACTTGATTCCAAAAACAAGGACGGTGGCCTCGGACTACCAAAGCTTGAAGTGCAAATTCCATCGGCAATCATCCGGAAACTCGAATCTCTAGGAAAATCTGAAGATGCAGTCATCTTGGCCTCATTCCAGTTCAGAGGAAACAACAACGTTGAGCACATAACGAAATGTAAAAATCTAAGAGTGCTAAGAGAAATAAGAGAATTTCTCAAGCCTGCCCAATCAAGTAACAACGAGGAGGCGGGTCTCTATACCATACGGGAGGAGAGTATACTCGGTACCCCACTGAACATAAGGCTGCGAAACATAACGGGGATTGAAGGAAAAGCCAAGCCTGTGAATGAATATGCGGGATGGCGACAATGGGAATTCGAGAAATGGACTAAGCTTTTGGCCCAGGGCCCCGGCATTCATTATTATAAGAACGACAAGACATCAAATACATGGCTTAACGGATTCCATAAAATGAAACAATCACAATTCATTAAAAGACTACAGCTCAGGTGCAATCTATACCCGACTAGATGTACCCTTTCATACGGCCGCCCCAACATGGCCAAACTGTGCAGAAGATGTGCACTGGCGAACAAAACATTGGCACACATCTCCGGACAACGTCCCGCGGTCAAGAACGCACGCATTCTAGCCTGACGATTTGACAGACCAGCTCCGTCACCTTTACGGTGGTGAACTCCTCGCTTGGTGACTAAAGAGCCGTCCTATTCATACTGACATCTTCGATCAAGTCTGTCCCCCATACATCTCGACATTATAGATCGGGCCAGTCCCCCCCAAACATCTAGAACCCGGCCATTTCTTTTGGACCTGTGGATTCTCACTAGAATGACCAACGTGGACGGGCCACTTAAAGACTCGAAAAATACACTCATTTAATGGGATGCGTCCCAAGGGTGTGTGAGATGGAGAGTGTGAAATCGACGGAGTGAGATGGAGAGTGTGTGAGAATAAAGGTGTGTGTGAGCTTTGTGGTCTGGAGAATCTCTAGGTAGATTGTTCTGTGAGAGAACTCGATCCTCACCACGGACTCTGCTGCTCCTCTCCCACCCTCTCTTACCGGCCCCGTTGGGCCCACTCACCATCACCCCTCCCCTCCACTGCTCCCACTACCTGTCCAGGGCACCTTCCTCACTACCCCAACTACCTTTCCCCACTAACCAGCGAGAGCAGAACTCCTTTCCAATAACCAGCTGAGCCCAAAAGGCTTTCCTTATTTCTGCATTTGTCAAAAATAAATAGATTCAGTCACACAGAATTGGAGTCCAGTGAAACAATTTTTTTTTAAAATCGTGTCTTAGGTGATGTTGAATCGTTGGAGACACAAAACCCATCTCCAGTGACTCTTATAAAGTTCTCCAGGTGTATCATGGAAAGCGAACTGTTGGGTTGCATAACAGCTTAATTTGGGAACAGCTCTGCCCAAGACTCCATCCACACTTCACGCTGCCTTCGAAAAGCAGCCAACATGATCAAAGACTTGTCCCACCGGGTCATTCCTTCTCCGACCCAGCAGATGATACAGAAGTGCGGACCACCAGACTCAGGAACAGCATCTTCCCCACCATTCTCATGTTTCTGAATGGTCCTTCCACAAGCTCGATCACTGTTCGATTCACCTCTACACCATTGGGGACATTGGAGTCTGTCTACAGAACTTGTTTGCTACAATGCTGAGAAATATACTCTGCAATTGGTACCTTCCCTTTGCACTATTCGTTGTACTTGAGTGTGAACTGATTATATCGATATCTAGCATTATAGTATTTATATATAGCATGCACAACAAAGCTTTTCACTGTACCTCAGTACACGTGACAATAATAAACCCAAACGCAGCAGCAGCAGCAGCGAGCGTCCCCACTCCCTGCTGCAGAGGCAGAAGCAGCAACAATGAAGCTCACCCCCAGGATGGACTCGCTGTGGACAAGGCGAGCGAGAGGCGAGGCTGTGAGGGACGGGGCGTTGACAGCTGGGTCCCCATCAGTCCACCGCAGGTTCCTCCCTCACGGCACCCGCTCAATCTCAGGGTCCGGGTCATCAAACATCTCCTTCAGCTGAAGCCCAGAGAAGAGCAAAGGTGAGTAACTGGTGGGAGAAAGGAGAGAGGGGGAGGGGGGAGGAGAGAGGGGGGGAGAGAGAGAGGGGGGGAAGAGAGAGGAGGGGGGAGAGAGAGGGGGGAGGAGAGAGGGGGAGAAGAGTGAGGGGGGGAAGAGAGAGGGGGGAAGAGAGAGGGGGGAAGAGAGAGGGGGGAAGAGAGAGGGGGGAAGAGAGAGGGGGGAGAGAGAGAGGGGGGGGAGAGAGAGGGGGGGAGAGAGAGGGGGAGGAAGAGAGAGGGGGTAGAGAGAGGGGGGAGGAGAGGGGGGGAAGAGAGGGGGGGGGAGAGAGAGGGGGGAGAGAGAGAGGGGGGGGAGAGAGAGGAGAGAGGGGGGGAGAGAGAGGGGGGGAGAGAGAGGGGGGGAGGAGAGAGGGGGGGAGAGAGGAGGGGGAAGGGAGGAGAGAGGGGGAAGAGAGGAGGGGGGGAAGGGAGGGGGGGGAAGAGAGGGGGGGGAAGAGAGAGGGGGGGAAGAGAGAGGGGGAAGAGAGGGGGGGAGAGAGAGGGGGGAAGAGAGAGGGGGGAAGAGAGAGGGGAGTGGAGAGTGAGGAACTGAGAGGGGGAGAGGGAGACAGAGGGGGGAGAGAGTGTGACGGGGATAGTGAAGGGGACGAGGGGAATGAAAATACTGAGGAAATATTGAGGGTAAGGGATCTGCTCCCCTTCAGTGAGGGCAGACAGTGAGAGGGAGATCTGTCCCTCTCTCCCTCCACCTCATAGTTTTCTCACCTTTGCACGGAGGGCTTCCATCACATTTTCCTCTCTCATCACTCCTTCCACTGTCACCTTTATCCCAATCCACTGGTCCTCGTCATCTGAATACAACAGCCCAACATCAATAAGATCAGAGTCAGGTTGAATGTGGCTGAGACGATGTCTTTCCTGCTCTCTCTTTCCTAATGTATGTTCCCTTCCCAAGTCACAGTCATTCACCATGGAAACAGGCCCTTCCACCCGACCTGCCCGTGAGGATCAAGGTGCCCCCTTCTCCGGCCCCCATTTTTGCTCTCCTTATTTCCTTCTTAAGTATGCTCCTCAATTCCCGAAACTCCTCCAGGGATACACTTGATCCCAACTACCACCACCTGCCCCCTGCCTCCTTTTACCTGACCAGAACCTCAATTTCCCTCGTTATCAAAGCTTCCTTACTCCCACCTGCCGTGCCCTTCACTCTAACAGGAACACGCAAGTCTTGAAGTCTTGCCATCACACTTTTAAGCATCCCACATTCCAGACATTTCCTTTGCCTGCACACACGAGGACTGCACCAGAGAGTGCAGCAAATGGTCATTAGGGTTTAACTGGACTTTCTGTTGTACCAAGCCAATTGACCTGCAAACCTGTACGTCTTTGGAGTGTGGGAGGAAACTGAAGATCTTGGAGTAAAACCCACACAAGTTACGGGGAGAATAAACAAACTCTGTACAGACAAGCACCGGTAGTCAGGGTGGAACCCAGGTTTCTGTCGCTGTAAGGCAGTAGCTCTACCGCTGCACCACCGTGACGTCCTGCTGGATATTTCCAGCATTTATGGGTTTTCTACATCACAGTATTTCTGTCTATCTCCATTCATTTAGTTCAGTTCTGTTACACAATTGCACCATCTGCACCACTGTCACTCTCCAATTCTGTCTATGTTACTTTGTCTCCCGAATGTCTTGTGTGTGTGTGTGTGTGTGTGTGTATTCTCTCTCACTCACTCTCTTGTATTCCTTACCTTCCTTTAACATTCTGCTCTATTTTTATTTTCTTTCTTGTGCTCTCCAACTCTCTCGCTCCGTTTGCCATTTCGCCAACAGCAGAGGAACAGACCCGTCGGCTCACCATCTCCACACTGACTTACAAGTTCCTGATATTTCTCATTCATTTGGCACATTTACATCATCGATTTCTATGCTTGACAATCACATGCCCCAGACAATTGTTTTCCTCAGAGTTGGTCAGGCTAGGACATTTTTCCTCAGAGCACAGGTATCTGAAAAGTGATCTTATAGAGGCCATCTCTCTGGCTCTTCACACTGTCCTGACTCACCTGGAGAGACAGGGTACGTACGTGAGGATGCTATTCATTGACTATAGCTCTGCCTTCAACACGGTCATCCCCACCAAGCTCATCACCAAACTCCACCAGCTAGGCCTCAGCTCGTCATTATGCGACTGGATCCTGGACTTCCTGCTGGAGCGACCGCAGGCAGTGAGAATGGGCCCGCACCTGTCCTCCACTATCAC
>NW_027601445.1:134945-155945 GCF_053455715.1 Rhinoraja longicauda
CAACTGAGGAGCCCCAGGAAACAATACCCGAACCCTGGAGGATTTGTCCACCGTCCCAGAACCAGATGCAAGCTCAGGTATCAATGGAGGGATTGTTGGAGCAGGTCCTTCGGCCAGTGAGGAGGGGGTCTGGAGTGGGTTGAGGATGGGCCCTGGTATTGGGGGAGGAGGTAGGTCTGGAGTGGAGCGAGTAGGGGTCTGGAGGCAAGGATCGTTGGGGAAGGAGAGGATTGTCGGGCAATCTCCTGGCATATTTGCTTTTCTAATTCCCGTTGAATATTTGGGGGCATTTAATAAACTCCATTAAAATGATCATCCCCTTTTTTATTTTTCAGCTCCACCCAGATAACCTCACTGGACGAACAACGACCGGTAATGTCATCTCAGATGACTGCTGTGCAATCGATACAGCAACATCCCCAGGTCTTTTAGCCCCACCTCTATGTCTCCGATAGCACCTGTACTCTGGTACATTAAGCTGCCAATCCTGTGCCTTTCTTAGCCAGATTTCTGTGATCCCTACAGCATCCTATTCACAGGTACCAATCCACACTGAGTTTCGCTACCTTACCAAATCAGACCTCTTGCATGAAAATAAATGCAATTCATCCAACAGGCTGTCTTTGTTGCCGACCGTGCTCCAGCCTATTCTGCCCACTCAACTGTCTTTCATCACCTTCCAAACCACTTCCAGCCTCTCGCCTGCCTCACCCTGCATTGAATACTGCCCCCATGCCTATTTGGTTCGAACATTGTTATAGCAACGGCCCCAACTACCTCTGGCAGCTTGTTCCCTGTACCCACCATCCCATGTGAAAAGTTGCCCATGAGGTTCCGATTAAATCTTTTCCTTCTAACATGAAACCAATCTCCTCCAGTTCTTGATTTCCCTACTCTTTATGAAAGACTGTGCATTCACTCGACAATGTACCGGAAACCCTCCAGATCCTTCCTCTCGACCAGACCTGACGTACTATTCCAATGTCACCTGTGTCCTCTGGTTCTTGATTCCCTTCTTCTGGGTAAAAGACTGCATTCATCCTATCTATTCTCCTCGTGATTTTGTACACAATACAATAATACAATACAGTATATCTTTATTGTCATTGTACAGGGGTACAATGAGATTGGGAATGCGCCTCCCATACGATGCAATAATTTAATTAGCTAGTCAGTATTAATTTAAACCACCCAATGAAACAAATTGTAACAGTTTTAAAACAGAATAAAGTGCAAGTAGATCTGTGCCGGATCACTGTGCGTTGTGACCATCCGGCTCAGCAGGACCGGTTCATAGCAGCTATGGCCCTGGGGATGAAGCTGTTCCTGAGTCTGGAGGTGCGGGCGTAGAAGGCCTTGTATCGTCTGCCCGATGGAAGGAGTTCAAACAGTCTGTTGCAGGGGTGTGAAGAGTCTTTGTAGATGCTGGTGGCTTTTCAGAGGCATCGTGTGTTGTAGATGCCCTCCAAGGCTGGTAGCTGTGTTCTGATGGTCCTCTGAACTCTATGGACTACCCGCTGAAGAGCTTTCCTCTCTGCCTCCGTGCAGTTGAGATACCACACAGGGATGCCATGTGTTAGGATGCTATCTATGGTGCAGCAGTAGAATGTCGTCAGCAGCTGTTGGGGTAGACTAGACTTCTTCAGTGTTCTTGGGTAGAACAGTCGTTGCTGTGCCTTCTTGACCAGCGCAGCAGTGTTGTTGGACCATGATAGGTCCTCCGAAATGTGAGTGCCCAGAAACTTGAAGCTGGACACTCTCTCCACACTGTCCCCGTTGATGAAGATCGGGGCTTATTCCCCGTTATGTGACCTACGGAAGTTGATGATCAGCTCCTTGGTCTTGGTGGTATTTAGGGACAGGTTGTTATCAGAGCACCAGTCCGCCAGGTTCTGCACCTCCGCTCTGTATTTTGTTTCATCACCGTTGGTGATCAGCCCGATCACCGTTGTGTCGTCTGCAATCTTGACAATGGTGTTTGTGTCGAATGCAGGAACATAGTTGTGTGTGAAGAGGGAGCAGAGCATGGGGCTCAGAACACAGCCCTGTGGTGTGCCGGTACTCAGGGTGATAGTGGAGGACAGGTGCGGGCCCATTCTCACTGCCTGCGGTCGCTCCAGCAGGAAGTCCAGGATCCAGTCGCATAATGACGAGCTGAGGCCTAGCTGGTGGAGTTTGGTGATGAGCTTGGTGTGGATGACCGTGTTGAAGGCAGAGCTATAGTCAATGAATAGCATCCTCACGTACGTACCCTGTCTCTCCAGGTGAGTCAGGACAGTGTGAAGAGCCAGAGAGATGGCCTCTATAAGATCACCTTTCAGATACCTGTGCTCTGAGGAAAAATGTCCTAGCCTGACCAACTCTGAGGAAAACAATTGTCTGGGGCATGTGATTGTCAAGCATAGAAATCGATGATGTAAATGTGCCAAATGAATGAGAAATATCAGGAACTTGTAAGTCAGTGTGGAGATGGTGAGCCGACGGGTCTGTTCCTCTGCTGTTGGCGAAATGGCAAACGGAGCGAGAGAGTTGGAGAGCACAAGAAAGAAAATAAAAATAGAGCAGAATGTTAAAGGAAGGTAAGGAATACAAGAGAGTGAGTGAGAGAGAATACACACACACACACACACACACACAAGACATTCGGGAGACAAAGTAACATAGACAGAATTGGAGAGTGACAGTGGTGCAGATGGTGCAATTGTGTAACAGAACTGAACTAAATGAATGGAGATAGACAGAAATACTGTGATGTAGAAAACCCATAAATGCTGGAAATATCCAGCAGGACGTCACGGTGGCGCAGCGGTAGAGCTACTGCCTTACAGCGACAGAAACCTGGGTTCCACCCTGACTACCGGTGCTTGTCTGTACAGAGTTTGTTTATTCTCCCCGTAACTTGTGTGGGTTTTACTCCAAGATCTTCAGTTTCCTCCCACACTCCAAAGACGTACAGGTTTGCAGGTCAATTGGCTTGGTACAACAGAAAGTCCAGTTAAACCCTAATGACCATTTGCTGCACTCTCTGGTGCAGTCCTCGTGTGTGCAGGCAAAGGAAATGTCTGGAATGTGGGATGCTTAAAAGTGTGATGGCAAGACTTCAAGACTTGCGTGTTCCTGTTAGAGTGAAGGGCACGGCAGGTGGGAGTAAGGAAGCTTTGATAACGAGGGAAATTGAGGTTCTGGTCAGGTAAAAGGAGGCAGGGGGCAGGTGGTGGTAGTTGGGATCAAGTGTATCCCTGGAGGAGTTTCGGGAATTGAGGAGCATACTTAAGAAGGAAATAAGGAGAGCAAAAATGGGGGCCGGAGAAGGGGGCACCTTGATCCTCACGGGCAGGGCGGGTGGAAGGGCCTGTTTCCATGGTGAATGACTGTGACTTGGGAAGGGAACATACATTAGAAAAGAGAGAGCAGGAAAGACATCGTCTCAGCCACATTCAACCTGACTCTGATCTTATTGATGTTGGGCTGTTGTATTCAGATGACGAGGACCAGTGGATTGGGATAAAGGTGACAGTGGAAGGAGTGATGAGAGAGGAAAATGTGATGGAAGCCCTCCGTGCAAAGGTGAGAAAACTATGAGGTGGAGGGAGAGAGGGACAGATCTCCCTCTCACTGTCTGCCCTCACTGAAGGGGAGCAGATCCCTTACCCTCAATATTTCCTCAGTATTTTCATTCCCCTCGTCCCCTTCACTATCCCCGTCACACTCTCTCCCCCCTCTGTCTCCCTCTCCCCCTCTCAGTTCCTCACTCTCCACTCCCCTCTCTCTTCCCCCCTCTCTCTTCCCCCCTCTCTCTCCCCCCTCTCTCTTCCCCCCCTCTCTCTTCCCCCTCTCTCTTCCCCCCCCCTCTCTTCCCCCCCTCCCTTCCCCCCCTCCTCTCTTCCCCCCTCTCTCCTCCCTTCCCCCCTCCTCTCTCCCCCCTCTCTCCTCCCCTCTCCCCCCCTCTCTCTCCCCCCTCTCTCTCCCCCCCTCTCTCCTCTCTCTCCCCCCCCTCTCTCTCTCTCCCCCCTCTCTCTCCCCCCCTCTTCCCCCCCTCTCCTCCCCCCTCTCTCTACCCCCTCTCTCTTCCTCCCCCTCTCTCTCCCCCCCTCTCTCTCCCCCCTCTCTCTCTCCCCCCCCTCTCTCTCCCCCCTCTCTCTTCCCCCTCTCTCTTCCCCCCTCTCTCTTCCCCCCCTCTCTCCCACCCCTCTCTCTTCCCCCCCTCTCTCTCTCCCCCCCTCTCTCCTCCCCCCTCCCCCTCTCTCCTTTCTCCCACTCCATCCCCCCTCTCTCCCTTCATCCCCACTCTTGCAGTTACTCACCTTTGCTCTTCTCTGGGCTTCAGCTGAAGGAGATGTTTGATGACCCGGACCCTGAGATTGAGCGGGTGCCGTGAGGGAGGAACCTGCGGTGGACTGATGGGGACCCAGCTGTCAACGCCCCGTCCCTCACAGCCTCGCCTCTCGCTCGCCTTGTCCACAGCGAGTCCATCCTGGGGGTGAGCTTCATTGTTGCTGCTTCTGCCTCTGCAGCAGGGAGTGGGGACGCTCGCTGCTGCTGCTGCTGCGTTTGGGTTTATTATTGTCACGTGTACTGAGGTACAGTGAAAAGCTTTGTTGTGCATGCTATATATAAATACTATAATGCTAGATATCGATATAATCAGTTCACACTCAAGTACAACGAATAGTGCAAAGGGAAGGTACCAATTGCAGAGTATATTTCTCAGCATTGTAGCAAACAAGTTCTGTAGACAGACTCCAATGTCCCCAATGGTGTAGAGGTGAATCGAACAGTGATCGAGCTTGTGGAAGGACCATTCAGAAACATGAGAATGGTGGGGAAGATGCTGTTCCTGAGTCTGGTGGTCCGCCCTTCTGTATCATCTGCTGGGTCGGAGAAGGAATGACCCGTTGGGACAAGTCTTTGATCATGTTGGCTGCTTTTCCAAGGCAGCGTGAAGTGTGGATGGAGTCAATGAAGGGAAGTCTGGTATGTGTGATGGACTGGGTAACATCCACAACTTTGCAATTTCTAATAGTCTTGGGCAGAGCTGTTCCCAAATTAAGCTGTTATGCAACCCAACAGTTCGCTTTCCATGATACACCTGGAGAACTTTATAAGAGTCACTGGAGATGGGTTTTGTGTCTCCAACGATTCAACATCACCTAAGACACGATTTAAAAAAAAAATTGTTTCACTGGACTCCAATTCTGTGTGACTGAATCTATTTATTTTTGACAAATGCAGAAATAAGGAAAGCCTTTTGGGCTCAGCTGGTTATTGGAAAGGAGTTCTGCTCTCGCTGGTTAGTGGGGAAAGGTAGTTGGGGTAGTGAGGAAGGTGCCCTGGACAGGTAGTGGGAGCAGTGGAGGGGAGGGGTGATGGTGAGTGGGCCCAATGGGGCCGGTTAGAGAGGGTGGGAGAGGAGCAGCAGAGTCCATGGTGAGGATCGAGTTCTCTCACAGAACAATCTACCTAGAGATTCTCCAGACCACAAAGCTCACACACACCTTTATTCTCACACACTCTCCATCTCACTCCGTCGATTTCACACTCTCCATCTCACACACCCTTGGGACGCATCCCATTAAATGAGTGTATTTTTCGAGTCTTTAAGTGGCCCGTCCACGTTGGTCATTCTAGTGAGAATCCACAGGTCCAAAAGAAATGGCCGGGTTCTAGATGTTTGGGGGGGACTGGCTCGATCTATAATGTCTAGATGTATGGGGGACAGACTTGATCGAAGATGTCAGTATGAATAGGACGGCTCTTTAGTCACCAAGCGAGGAGTTCACCACCGTAAAGGTGACGGAGCTGGTCTGTCAAATCGTCAGGCTAGAATGCGTGCGTTCTTGACCGCGGGACGTTGTCCGGAGATGTGTGCCAATGTTTTGTTCGCCAGTGCACATCTTCTGCACAGTTTGGCCATGTTGGGGCGGCCGTATGAAAGGGTACATCTAGTCGGGTATAGATTGCACCTGAGCTGTAGTCTTTTAATGAATTGTGATTGTTTCATTTTATGGAATCCGTTAAGCCATGTATTTGATGTCTTGTCGTTCTTGTAATAATGAATGCCGGGGCCCTGGGCCAAAAGCTTAGTCCATTTCTCGAATTCCCATTGTCGCCATCCCGCATATTCATTCACAGGCTTGGCTTTTCCTTCAATCCCCGTTATGTTTCGCAGCCTTATGTTCAGTGGGGTATCGAGTATACTCTCCTCCCGTATGGTAGAGAGACCCGCCTCCTCGTTGTTACTTGATTGGGCAGGCTTGAGAAATTCTCTTATTTCTCTTAGCACTCTTAGATTTTTACATTTCGTTATGTGCTCAACGTTGTTGTTTCCTCTGAACTGGAATGAGGCCAAGATGACTGCATCTTCAGATTTTCCTAGAGATTCGAGTTTCCGGATGATTGCCGATGGAATTTGCACTTCAAGCTTTGGTAGTCCGAGGCCACCGTCCTTGTTTTTGGAATCAAGTATTCCGTCTGTAGTGTCCGCAGGGAGGTGTAATATCTCCTTCACTGCTTTCTTGATGATATTGTCCAGTTTTATTACAGTGTTTTGGGATGCTTCCGTAAGGATAAGGTGGTAATATACCCTCGGAATCATGTGTGTTTTTAGGATTTCGATTTTCTGCGTCGGCTTAAGTTCTGCCGCTTTCAGACTCGTAATCCACTTATTGAGTTTTGCCGACCAGCTGTCCTCGGTCACTCCTGCCCATGGGTCTATTCGAACTCCCAAGTATTTTTCGAGCGCCCCCTTTCGATGTAGTCCACCGGTTCACCGTTGATCTTCCACTTTTCTAGGGTGTTGAATAGAAACGTTTTCCTAGAGGGTCTACAGTGGAAGCCGGCCGTTTTCTTGATGTTAAATTGTAGACCTGTGATCTTGCAGAACTCCTGCAAGATTTTCATGTTCGCCGCCATTCCCGCATAGGAGTCACTGAGGATGGCAATATCGTGGGCAAATGCCAGTGAGGAACAGCTGACTGCCCTGTTCTTATGTTTCATCACGACACCCATCCGTGCCTGTTCCAGCGTACTAGTGGTGATAGTGGGTCGCCTTGCTTGACTCCCATGTTGATGAGTATGGGCTCTGTAACGGTCTTGTCACCATCTATCACCGTTGTGTTGTCCGTATAGAGGCTCTCCACTAGGTGAACAAACCTATTCGGTACACCCATCCTCTTAAGTCCAGCGGTGAGCATTTTGTGGCCAATGGAGTCAAATGCCTTTGCGAGGTCTACAAAGACTACCGCCAATTCCTTTCTGTTGCTCTTTGCCCCCTTCATAATGTTCTGTAGGATTGCAATGTTCTCATTGCATCCAGGGGTGGCTGCTATAAATCCTTTCTGCCTAGGATTAAGCTTCACTGCCTCAGACAGTCTTTTCGCAATAATTTTCGTAAAGAGCCGGAGCAACATCGGCCCGATCGTGATAGGCCTCCAGTTATCGATGTCTCTGAGGAGTTCTGTATCCTCAGTTTTCGGAATTAGCCAATTTTTGCCATAAAGAGAACAGTCGAGGTATTAGTGTCTCATCCTGACCCATGATGTTTTCAAGGTGCTCGACCTTCATTCCGTCCAGCCCAGCTGCACTCTTCGCATTCATTGCACTTAGTGTCCATCTCACACTCTTCCCCCCTCTCTCCCCCCCCTCCCTCCCCCAGAGCTGGTCTGTCAAGTCGTCAGGCTAATATTTTATTTTATGTACAATAAATCATGCAATTACAAATATCAACATCAAATAAACGTGGTGTACAAACTATTTACACAGACCGCATGCCCATTTCTATTGATCGTTAAACATCTGTAATATGTCAAATGTTAGGGCTATTGTCAGATCTGACAAATTTTTCGAGAAGGATTTGTTCCTTTCGATCTTGAGGTATTGCATTAGGGTGTCGTTCAACTCATGCCATTTCTCACGAGCACCCATTACGAATCCAAAGAATTGGACCGCTGTCCCCTTGGTCATTTCAGCAATCTGTCCCCTCAGATGCTCATACTTCTTGGTCTTTTCCGTCCAAGCACGCTCCAGTTCCATGTTATTGCTCTCGTATCTCACTGTCACATCGACCACCGCCACTTCCTGCCCTTTGACACATCCTTCTCTCCGGTCTCTCCGGTCTCTCCATCTCACACATCCTGCACCTCAGTGTCTCCATCACCCACACTCACTCTGTCATTTTCACAGCATCCAACTCTTACTCCCCATCTCACAACCATTCACACTCCAACTCGTACTCCCTCCACCTAACACAATCTCCATCGCATTCACTCTCCACCTCACACTCACACCATCACTCTCCACCTCACACACCCTCCAACTCACACACACCTCCATCTCTCACACACTCCATCCCACACACACACTCCACCTCCCACCCCCTCTCCCCGCTGCACGTCCCCTGTCCCTGCCTCCCCTCTCACTTTTCACGTCCTCTCCCCACTTCCCACGCCCCCTCTCCCCACTTCTGACACTCTCTCTCCCCATCTTTGTGCACTCACCGGATCTGCAACTTCTTTTTCTCAGACAGTGGTGGGTACATGGGATGAGTTGCCAATGGAAATGGTTGAGGCGGATACAATAGCAACTAAAAGACGTATCAAATTCTTTACCTTCAGTCTGAATAATCACACGTGATACTGGATTAGCACATCAGATTTATTCCACCATGGGGTTCTTCCCGAGAAGATCTCCAGACACAACACTAGTGTCTGAAGAGACCTCAACTCAGGGCAGGGGAAGAACAACTTCTCCACCATTGTTTACTTTGTTATACAGAAAAAGAGAGGTGTGACAAAAAGAAATCAAGGACCAATTACACATCTAATACAATTCCCATGGTTACAGAGAAGACAAAATCATTGATACAGGTCACATGCTCAGAAACCAAACCATTAATATAAGTCACATGTTTTTAGAGAAACGCATCAATTTACCTAGAGTGGATTCAAAACTTTTCCTACTTTCACACGCACCCAAATAAGGAGTTGTTACTAAGAAATAAACTTTCTTATCTCTATAGACGAGCAATCTCGTAGCTGCATGACCTTGCTTTACTGTTTCAATACACAGCACTCGCAGTCAGACAGAGTAGTGGGAGAGGACAATAGCCCATCTCTTCTGTACACTCCTTATCATTCGTAAAGGGACAAACACATTCTGTTCCCAAGGATAACATTTCTGCCACAAGCATCCATCTTACTGCTTTCCACTAAAATAAGCATTCATTTTATATTAGCTAAAACAACAAAATAAACCATCTCTACTACAACAAAATATAATATCTCTAATTGACTATATCAGCTAATAGCATAGATTCTCAGCTACATAGAAAGGAAAGGTTTAGATGGGCTAATTATGGTCAAATGGGGCGAGCTTGGATGGGCATTCAGGTCAGCATGGACGGGTAGGGGCAAAGTGTCTGTTTGACTTCTGTGTTACTCGACAACTCTTTATCCACACAGACACACACACATGCCTGACAAACACACATACACACAACACACAAATAACTGAGAACAAACATACCGACACTCAGTACAAACAATCCTGACTGCACACAGATACACTCTATCCACACCCACTCATGCACAGGCACACTCACACACACATTCCTGACTGCACACAGATGTACTGGAACAACACACACTGTCTCTCACTGCTGACCACACACAGACACAGTATAACCCAACACACACACACCTCACTACTGACCACACACAGATGCACTGTAACCACGCACTCTTGGAGTCGGACACACACAAACACTAACAATGTGCCAATGTATTTTGACCACACAACGGTTATGCACAAATAGACGATCAGGAACACATTAATTCTACCACAGATCATCCTCCATCTACGCCCCTTCTTCCCTCTGCTCCATCATCCGTCACATCTCCCGCCCCAGCCACTCACAGGCCGTTTTCCCAAGTATTCTCTCACTCTCTCCTCCATCACGAAATCCAGACATTGTCCCTTTTACTCCAGTCTTCTCCCTACTGCACTGCTTGCTCTACAGTTGTACTGGGTCCCCTCACCCCCCCCCCCCCTCACCAACCAGCCCCTCCCTCACCCAGCACCTCAATCTCTTCCCTCCCTAACCCTCTCTCCAATCACCCTCTCCTTCGACGACCCACCATGTTAATAAGTGTGGCATGGATAGGGTAGTTGGAACTTTTTCCCAGGGTGCAAATAACAGATACTAGAGAGCATAGCTTTAAGGTTCGAGGGGGAATGTTTAAAAGAGATGTATGCGGCTATTTGTTTTACAATGAGGTTGAGTACCTGGAACTGCTACCAAGGCTGGTGTTGGAGACAGATAAGGTGGTGGCATTTAATTGACTTTAGGTGGGTACATGGCTATGCAGGGAATTGAGGGATATGGAATATATGGGACGGCGCTGGCCTCAGTCAGTGGAAAGTGTTGTGGAATCATTGCCAGCGCGGTGACACACTGATGTGGAGCCGAGTCCGTGAGGAAGGAGAGATCATCCGGTGAGCTAACGACGGACTGGGGCAGAAGAAAGCAGAGTCCGGAACGGCAGCTCAGGCTGCACGGGTTTAAATGCCAGAATACTAAGACCATCCACAACACGTTTTAGTACTTGAATATTATTTACTGTACAGCCGATGATTTATATTGCTTTTGTTAAATAAACCTGGAACCGCTTGACAGCAAGTTTCTGAGAGCGTGGTCTTCCTTTATCATCTGAATAATAGGTGGGTGTTCGGTGCCAGAGGAGGGAGATGAGGCGGGTACAATAACAAGGTGCAGAGATAGAACAGTACAGCACAGGAACAACAAGGGAATAGATAGGGTGAACGCAACAAAATCTACCCGGATAAGGTAATCAAGAAACAGGGACATAGGTTCCAGGTGAGAGGGGAAACATATTCACACAGAACAGTGTAAAACACGGGCAAGGCCACGTCTGGGAGTTGTGGGCTCTGGGGCGGTGAAGAAGGCAGGTGGGATACTCGCCTTCATGGGCGGCGGGGTAGAATGCAACTAGTTCCACGTTGGTACAACTTTAGAAAGCTTGGTCAGACCTCAGCTGGTGAACTGCGAGCAGGTCTGGTCACCACACGACTGAGGGCACAGCAGATTCACCAGGATGGTACAGATGCAGTGGGTATCAGAAAGAGTGAGAGACAAAGACTGGGATATGCTTCCCCTGTGGGGCAGAGGAAACTAATGGGTAACAAACAGAGGGATTCAATATTATGAGGGTAATTGGTCGAGCAGATAGCCGTGAACTTCACAAAAGCAACGGTGGTTAAAATATGAGGACAGGACAGTTTGAACGAACGCGATTGGAGGTTTGGAGGACATGTTTATTGTAGAGACACAACATGCAAACAGGTCCTTTGTCCCACCGAGTCCAACTGATCATCGATTACTGTTCACACAATTTCTGTCAGCCCACTTTCTCATCCACTTCCTACACAAATTGATAGAGCACCGGGAGAAAATCAACGTTCTCACAGGGAACGTGTAAATTCCACACCCATAGCACCTGAGGCCAGGATTGAACCTAGGTCTCAGGTACAGTGAGGTAGAAGCGCTACCAGCTGCGCTACAATTCTGATATGAAGGGAGGTTTTCCCCAGAGACTGGTTGAAATCTGGAACTCATTGGTTTAAGTTTTTGTTCATTATTGTCTTGTGTACAGAGATACAGTGAAAAGCTTTGCTTTACTTGCTATCCAATCAGATCTAATAATGTACATTAATGCAATCAAGTCAAACACAAGTACAATAGGTAGAGCAAAGGGGGAGATATTTGGTGCAGAAAATAGTTCTCAGCATTGTAGCGCACCAGTTCCATAGACTAAGACCAATGTCCACAGTATGGTTGAGGTGAGTCAGACAGTACTTGAGCAGATGGGATCGTCCTTTGTTCTTGTCGCCACCTCCCCCCCCCCCCCCCCCCCCCCCCCCGTCGCCTGGTCCCTCTTTGTTCTAGGCATCCCTCCCCACGCTGTGTGGCTCTTTGTTTTCTCAGCAGCACATCCTGCCCGACCTCCGGCACCCACCGTTGGCCCGTCCGACCTCCAGCACCCACCGCGGGCCCGTCCAACCTGCGGCACTCATGCGGGCTGGCTAGGAGCAGGGAGAAAGTAAGAAAGCTTGGGGTGGGATGAGTGTTTGATTATGTCGGCTGCTTTCCCAAGGCATTGTGAAGTGTACATGGAGTCCGTGGTGAGTAGACTGGACTGGGGGATGGACTGGGCTGCATCTTCGGAGGAGGAGGAGGAGTAGGAGATTGAGTTAAGGTCTCTAAAAACATGAAAAGCGTGCAGGTGCACATTTGAATCACCAAGCCGGTGAATGCAACAGGCCAATATTCTGAAATGGTATTACTCCACATGTATGCAGCCATTAAATCAGGTCTACACAGTCCAATGTGTCTGTGTTGACAAGGATACCGGAGATAGTACCAGTCTCCCCTTGTATCTCAAGTCCCAGTGATAGGCTCGTCAATCCATCCATACCCTCTCCAGCTTAATTACTTCCTTCCCATAGCATGGCGTCCAACACTACACGCAGTACTCATCCAACATTGAAGAGTACAGCATAGCAACAGGCGCTTTGGCCCACAACGCCTGTGCCAAAGATGGTGCCAAGTCCAACTCTTAAACGCCTGCAAACAAGTAATATCCTTCCTTTCCCTGCATATCCATATGCCTATTCTAAAGTCTCGAGCACCATTAATATATCTGCATCCACCGCCATCACTGGCAGTGCATCCCAGGCACCCACCACATTCTGTGTAAACATCTTGCCCCGCCATCTCCCATAAACTTTGCCCCTCCACTTTTAAGCTCAGTGCAAGTGAGGTTTCACCATCAAGTGTCATTTAAATGCCTCTACCATAGATGCCTGAAGAGCTCAGTCCGTGTATTTTCGAGTGAACGTTGCCCCTCAGTTTTCTTCCATCCTTCCCCTCGCACCGTAAAGCTAGGTCTTGTTCTTGACTTCCCTACCCTGTGTAAAAGACTTTGTGCATTCACCAAATTAATTCCCCTCGTGATTTTATACACCTCTATAATATTACCGCCTCACAGGGGGGGGGGGGGTCCTGCTTCTCTCAAATGCGGCCTGGAGCGACCCTCTCCCATTGTAGTCGTCAAGGCAGCTCAGCTGAATTGATGCATGTCCCCCCCTAACAGACACTGGTCTCTGTAAATCCGCGAATGCTTTATTCACCGAACAAACCCCCATCCCTTGCACGGTCTTCCCATGATGGGGGGGGGGGAGATGAAACAGGGGAAAGAGGGGTGGGCATGTGCGGTTGAATCAGGCTGCAGGGCAAGGCTTCTTGTCCTTCCTCCCTCCTCCTCCTGCTCCTCTTCATTCTCTCCACGCAAAAAGCCAGCCCTTTCAGCTCTCTCACCGGGCCGCACTGATCGCTGTCCTGCCAGGGACCTCGGCTGCGGAGGGCCAGAGTGCCTTCCTCTGCTTCGGGTACACAATAGACAATAGGTGCAGGAGTAGGCCATTCGGCCCTTTGAGCCAGCACCGCCATTCAATGTGATCATGATGATCATTCACAATCATTACCCCGTTCCTGGCTTCTCCCCATACCCCCTGACTCCGCTATCATGAAGAGCTCTATTCTCTCTCTTGAAAGCATCCAGAGAATTGGCTTCCTATGCCTTCTGAGGCAGAGAATTCCACAGATTTCGAACTCTGAGTGAAAAAGTTTTTCCTCATCTCCGTTCTAAATGGCCTACCCCTTATTTTTCAACTGTGGCCCCAGGTTCTGGACTCCCCCAACATTGGGAACATGTTTCCTGCCTCTAACGTGTCCAATCTCTTAATAATCTTACATGTTTCAATAAGATCCCCTCTCGTACTTCGAAATGCCAGTGTATACAAGCCTAGTTGCTCCAGTCTTTCAATATACGACTGTCCCGACATTCCGGGAATTAATCTAGTGAATCTATGCTGCATTCCCTCAATAGCAAGAATGTCCTTCTTCAAATTTGGAGACCAAAACTGCACACAGTACTCCAGGTGGGGTCTACAACTGCAAAAGGAGTACTGTGTGCAGTTTTGGTCTCCAATTTTGTGGAAGAATATTCTTGCTATTGAGGGTGTGCAGCGTAGCTTTACTACGTTAATCCCCGGAATGACGGGACTGTCATATATTGAAAAACTGGAGCGGCTAGGCTTGTATACACTGGAATTTAGAAGGATGAGAGG
The DNA here is from genome assembly GCF_053455715.1 of Rhinoraja longicauda. Lineage (NCBI taxonomy): Eukaryota > Metazoa > Chordata > Chondrichthyes > Rajiformes > Arhynchobatidae > Rhinoraja > Rhinoraja longicauda. Next base: position 149,151 of record NW_027601445.1, read on the forward strand.
GGATCTTATCGAAACATATAAGATTATTAAGGGGTTGGACACGTTAGAGGCAGGAAACATGTTCCCAATGTTGGGGGAGTCCAGAACCGGGGGCCACAGTTTAAGAATAAGAGGTAGGCTATTTAGAACGGAGATGAGGAGAAGCTTTTTCAGTCAGAGTTATAAATCTGTGGAATTCTCTGCCTCAGAAGGCAGTGGAGGCCAATTCTCTGAATGCATTCAAGAGAGAGCTAGATAGAGCTCTTAAGGATTGCGGAGTCAGGGAGTATGGGGAGAAGGCAGGAACGGGGTACTGATTGATAATGATCAGCCATGATCACATTGAATGGTGGTGCTGGTTTGAAGGGCCGAATGGCCTACTCCTGCACCTATTGTCTATTGTCTATTTGATTCTATACTCAACTCCTTTTGTCATACAGCCCAACATGCCATTAGCTTGCTTCACTGCCTGCTGTACCTGCATGCTGACTTTAAGTGACTGATAAACAAGGACACCCAGATCTCTTTGTACTTCCCTATTTCCTAACTTGACACCATTCAGATAAAAATATGCCTTCCTGTTCTTACCACCAAAGTGGATAACCTCACATCTATCCACATTAAACTGCATCTGTCATGCAACTGCCCACTCGCACAACCTGTCCAAGTCACCCTGCATCCTCATCGCATCCTCCTCACAGTGCCACCCAGCTTTGTGTCATCCGCTAATTTGCTAATGCTACTCTTAATCCCTTCATCTAAGTCATTGATGTGTATTGTAAATAGCTGTGGTCCCAGCACCGAGCCTTGCGGTACCCCACTAGTCGCTGCCTGCCATTCTGAAAGGGACCCGTTAATCCCTACTCTTTGTTTCTTGTCTGCCAAACAATTTTCTATCCATGTCAGTACCCTACCCGCAATACCATATGCTCTAATTTTTCCCACTAATCTCCTATGTGGGACCTTATCAAAGGCTTTCTGAAAGTCCAGGTACACTACATCCACCGGCTCCCCCTTGTCTATTTTCCTAGTTACATCCTCGGGTACCGCCGGACAGCGCAGGATGAGCGGGTTTTGAGACAGGAAAGCCAAGGAGCAGCAATCGGCTTCGACACCGTGCTGCCTCAGGAAACGAGGTAAGCTGCCGAGTAGAGGCAACAGGCCAAGTGACAACAGCAGCGACGAGTGTCCACACATCCTCTCTCTCTCTCGTCATCGCACCAACTGCGGGCGGGAGCGGGGCTGCCCGTGACATCATCAATGCGGCCCCTTGACCTCATCAATGGAGCTCCGTGACCTCATCAATGGGTCCCCTGTCACGGGAGACGATGCGTGGAGGGAGCACAGCACCGCACTGTGGGAGGGACAGTGAGCATGAGCACAGTGCCGCACTGTGGGAGGGATGGTGAGAATGGAGCAGGGTGCCGCAGTGTGGGAGGGATGGTGAGGAGGGAACACAGTTCCGCACTGGGAGGGATGGTGAGGAGGGAACACAGTACTGTGGGGGGGGACAGCAAGGAGGGAATGGTGCACTGCAGGAGGGGTGGTGAGGAGGCAGCACTGCCTCGTCAAACGGGCTCTGGTGAGGATAGTGTTGTGCTGAGGAAGGGGGAGCGAGGGAGCGCCACACTGTGAAGTGGTGAGAAGGGAGCGCCACGCCGCCTGACAGCATAGAGGGAGTGCCGCACCATCGGAGGGGTAATGTGGAGGAAGTGCTACCCCATCCGGAAGGGGAGTGTGGGGTGAGTGGAACGCTGTGGGAGGGACGGTGAGAAAGGAGAGTCGCATTGCAGGGTGGGCAATAGGGAAGGAGAACCACACATTGGAAGTTGCAGTTTTTTATGCTTTAATGCTGTTAAATCATATTCTACACTCTGATATCTTTCTCTTCGCTCTACAGGTACTTCTCAACTTATGACGGGTTTCCGTTCCGAGAAACCCATCGGAAACCGAAAATATCGTCAGTCAAAATGCATTGAATACTACCTGATCACGTGGCCGGAAGCGAGACGCGGCTCGCTATAGGTTGCTGCCGTTTGCACCATCGCAAAGTCGAAATTTCGTAAGTCGAAGCATCATAAGGTGGGGAGCACCAGTATCTGTTGTACCTGTGTTTGGCTTGATTGTATTCATCTGATTTGATCCAATAGCACGCAAACAACATATTTGTTCAGTGCACATGTAACAATAATAATAAACCTAAACCTCCTGCCCGATGATGGCACTGAGAAGATGGCATGGCCCGGATAGTGGGGAATCCTTGATAATGGATGCCGCCTTCTTGAGGCAGACATTAGGGAGTTATGTCAGTCTGCCCAATCGTTGGGGGTGATATCTGGCAGATGAAGGCAGGTCAGAGGCAGAAAGCCTCTGGCTGAATCAGATCATTATTTGTTTATGAATTGGAGAGCATCCTGTCAGGTTGCATCAGGTTGTGGTTTCGCAACAGCTCTGTGCAAGACCACAAAAAAGTGTGGAGGATTTTAGACGTAGTCCAGTCCCTCATCAGACTGGCCAATCCCACATCAACTCCATGGGGATACTTGATGCTGTCTCGGGAAAGCAGCCAACATAATCAAGGACCACTTACATGACTGCCATTCCCTTTTCTCACCTCTCCCAACAGTCTTCTGAATGGTCCTCCCATAAACTGGGGTTGAGGTCTGGTCTTCCAACATAACTCATCGTGGGTCTTGGACTTTTTCTCCGTAACTGTAACGCTACACCATTATGTACTGCACTGCGGTTTTTTTCCCTTTGCATCAACTGTATTATTTGTGTACGGCTTGTGTGTACTCACATATTGTATAACTTGATTCGATAATATGTAACCAATGTTTTTCACTGTATCTGAGCAAATGTAAAAATTAAAAAACTAACATTAATACCAAAAGTGATGAGTCAAAAGAGACTCTGGAAACTGGTAACAGGAAAATGGCCATAAATATTTATCTTCAGTCTAATTCCTAATGCAAGATATTTTGGGAGCTGATGCCCCTGTGAGAAGTGAAGACAGGGTGGGTATCGATTGCTGCCCTGGGTCTCTCCAGCCCACCTCTTCCCATGTATCTCACCTCTTCCCATCCAATACCAACATTAGACATGTTGACTTGAATGTTGTTTTACTGATCAGAGGGAAGTGTTGTAATATTGCCTGCATATGGTTAAATAACTGCAAGTCTGAAAGGAAATATTTTGCCAGTATTGGTCATGTTGTGAGTACTCATAGTTCTGGGAGAATTTGGCTGTGGAAGACACAGGATTCATCTAACCGGCACCTGCGTGGATAGGATATCTGACACTCACAACCATTTGTGCCAGTACTGGCGGCCATTTTAAAATTCTCATCTGTGTTGCAGAGTCCCCTCCCTCACTCCACATCCCCTCTCCCCTTCACCGCAATTTATGTGCTCGGGGGATTCAGGTTCAAATCACAGTACTGTCTGTGGAGAGATTGCACGGTTTACCTGGGTGCTTTTTGTTTCCTGAGTTGATCAGGTGGAAGAGGTAAAATGCTGAAAAGGCTCAGCAGGCCCGGCAAACATTTATGCAAAGAGAAACTGTTCAGTTTTCAAGTCAAAAACAGAACTTTAAAAGGAAAAAAAATCAAGTTAACGTCAAGTTGCAGAGAGGTGGGGAGGGATAGGTCAAAGGAAAATTCAAAGATTTAACAAAGTGTTAAAAGATAAAAGTGTCTACTAGAACAAAAACCTACTGAAACATTATGCCTATCAAGAATGATTGAACAGGCTGGGGTTCTTTTCTCTTCATCCTATCATTCCTCAACCTCAGGAAATCTTCAAAATGATCAAACAAGTAGATGTAGAGAAGACAATTCTGTTTGCAGGAGAGACCACAACTTAGGGCCATCGATAAGTTGCTCATAAATCAAATTTGTAATTCATGAAGGTGTGTTTCATTGTTAAATATAACGGCAATAGAACAATTAGAATTCTTAATTGCTGCAGCTTTACAGGCCGATTAACACAATGATATGACAAATAAGCATTCAATAATCAAGAATACATAAATGAATAATCAGTAACATCCTGTCACCAAAGCCTGTGCAAAACCAAAGTCCAGAGTACAACCAAAAAGTCCACAGTAGTAAGTGCTTAGTTGGTGAGGTAGTGGTTGGTGTTGTGCAGTGTTCAAGAGCCTGATGGAAGTGGTTTTCAGTGCAAAAACATGAACCCACTTGCTCAGAAAGCCCATTCTCCAGCTCACCTGTTACCTGCTTCATTAGATGTGTTGAACATAATTTTATTTTTTACTAAATCACTGACCCTGTCTTGTTATCTAATGAGGACGTTACTGCCACCCACAGCTTCTAGTGGCAGCTGTGCATTAGGTCCTGCAGATATTTGCAACTCAGTCCAAATGCTGCTTGGAAGGGGCTGAGAATCAACAGATCAAAGAGTTGGAAATCAAAACACAGAGCACCCTGTTGTACTTCGTGGTCCGGTATCTGTTATACCGTTGTTATGACTGGAATGACCACAAGTACACGTATTTAGGGGTTTGAAAGCCGAGCATAAATCCAAGCTCAGTTTATTTCACAGCCACCTGGAACCAGATTGCCCGCCAATATTACGTCATTCTCATATATACATGTTGCTATGCGGGCAAACAAAATAGTCCTTGTGATATAACAAAATAGTCCTTGCAATATCACAACATCCCCCTTGTCTTATATAAAATTAAATATATGTAACAAACAAAACACGGAACACAAATGTTTTTTTTAATATAAACACCAAAAGTCTTCAATAGTAATGATTATCAACAGTAACGTGCAGGTTTCTTACTAACACGTCCTGAACGTGTCACGTATTCTCCCTCAGCATTATGTGCCGGTCTCCACCTCTTTATGATTGGTCTCAGTCCTGTTGCTGTCTGGAGTGACGCAGTGGGGAGCAAACCCTGGTTTCTCCAACGGTGGAACATCTCTCAACTGCACTCGATTCCGTCTTAGTCTACTTCCATTTGGTGTTTCAATGACGTAAGATCTTGATTGTGGTTCGTCACAGATTATTCTCACTTCTGCTGGTATCCAGACATGAGTTGCCTGATCCAGAACCCGGACCTTCTGTCCAATGTGTAATGGTTTCAAGTCTTGTCCCTTGACTGAATTGTCAAAATGCGCCTTCATACGCTGCTCGCGCTCTTCAAGTCGCTCAAAGTTCCTCTGCCCTTGGTATGTCTTTTGCGTGTCAAGGTTAGTGGGTAGAGGTGTCCAAATCTGTCTTCCAAACATCATCTCTGCTGGTGACGGTAACTTGGAATCAATCGGCCTAGTACGCAAATTGAGTAAAGCTGCTGCTACACTCTGTTCCGTTGTAAAGGACTTCTTGATGACAGACTTCACCGTTCGCACCATTCTCTCAACAAGTCCATTCGACTGAGGGCACCTAGGTGAGGACATCATATGGGTGATTCCCCATTGCCTGCACATGAACTTGAACGGTTCTCCAACAAATTGTGGGCCGTTGTTGGAAATGATTTCCGTTGGTGCTCCTGGGAGGCCAAATGTTGTAGTCACCACATTAACAACCATGGCACTCGTAGTGCTTGTCAGCTTATGCACCACCGGAAACTTGGAATGGTAATCTACCATGACAAGATATTGTATGTCGTCAGGTTCAAAAATATCCATTGCTATTTTGGTCGAAGGTGTGAGTGTTTCCCTCGTTTGCTCTGGCATGTGCTTCTGGCACTGACTACACCTTCGTACAAGGTCATCAATGTGACAGTTCATGTTGGGCCAATAGACCATCTGTCTTGCTAGAAGTCTTGTCTTTTTGATGCCCTGGTGGCCAACATGAAGTTGATGCAGGATATCCTGTCTCATTGACTCAGGAATGATTACTTGCCTTCCATTGAATATGGCCCCATTTGACATGCCCAATTCGTCTCGAAAAGGCCAGTAGGGCCACATGTCAGCAGGTATCTCCTGTATGGTCGCCGGCCATCCGGAATGAATATACTGCATGACCATATGCAGTATAGGGGCACGACAAGTTTCTGTCTGCAGCTCCTCCTTTTTGAGTTTGCCGAAGTGTATCAAGCCGATGTCTAGTGTGTCTTCGACGTTGTCGAAAAAGATGCTCTCAACATGTACATCAAGATCTATGCTCTCTGTCTTCTCCGGATTGGGCAGTTTGCTGAGAGTGTCAGCAACGATCATCTCTGCCCCAGGTCTGTGCCCTATGGTGAAGTTGTATCCTTGCACCTTGATGAGCATCCGCTGCAGACGGAGTGGGGCACTTGTGAATGGTTTGTCCCAGATAGTGACAAGAGGCTTGTGATCTGTCAGCACTTTAAAATCTCGCCCAAATAGGTACGTATGAAACCTTGTGATTCCAAAGATTCAGGCAAGAGTCTCGCAATCAATATTGTAGTAGTTGGACTGGCACGAAGCAGAGCTTTTGAAGCATATGCAACAGGCCGTCCTTCCTGCGAAAGACTTGCTCCTACTCCTTTCAATGACGCATCTACCTTGAGGGTGACAGGAGCATCTGGGCGATTGTACTGGAGTACAGATTTCTCTTGTATGCTGCTCTTCAGGTTACGGAATGCCATCTGGTGGTCTTCTTGCCACAAGAATGGGACATCTTTCTTCAGTAAATCCCTCAAGATGGCAACCTGGTCAGCATAGTTTGGGATGTAGGGCGATAAAAAATTAATCATCCCCAGGAACCATTGTAGATCTTCCTTGTCTTTTGGTGTTGGCATCATATGAATGTCCTTCACCTTACAAAGATCTGGTCTGATGCCTGTGTCTGAATAGACTGTCCCAAAGAAGTTGATGGACTT
>NW_027601445.1:156445-160000 GCF_053455715.1 Rhinoraja longicauda
TAAAGGACTCTCGAATGAATGGGAAGGGAAGTTCTGGAAGGGATATGAGAGTGAGGTCAGGGCCAATTGTGACCGGTGTGAGAGGGGAGGTAAATACCGAAGTTAAAGTGTTGTATTTAAATGCACGAAGTACAAGAAATAAAGGGGATGAGCTTGAGGCTCAGTTAGACATTGGCAAGTATGATGTTGTGGGAATCACTGAGACATGGCTACAAGAGGACCAGGGCTGGGAGCTGAATATTCAGGGGTACACAACGTACAGAAAAAACAGGCAGGTGGGGAGAGGGGGCGGGGTAGCTCTGTTGGTAAGGAATGATATTCACTCCCTTGCTAGGACTGACATAGAATCAGGAGATGTAGAATCAGTATGGATAGAGATGAGGAATTGTAAGGGTAAAAAGACCCTAATGGGAGTCATCTACAGGCCCCCAAACAGTAGCCTCGACATAGGGTGCAAGTTGAATCAGGAGCTAAAATTGGCATGTCACAAATGTAATGCTACGGTGGTCATGGGAGATTTCAACATGCAGGTAGACTGGGAAAATCAGGTTGGTAATGGACCCCAGGAAAGAGAGTTTGTGGAGTGCCTCCGAGATGGATTCTTAGAAGAACTTGTACTGGAGCCTACCAGGGAGAAGGCAATTCTGGATTTAGTGTTATGTAATGAACCTGACCTGATAAGGGGACTCGAGGTAAATGAGCCATTAGGAGGCAGTGACCACAATATGATAAGTTTTACTCTACAAATGGAGAGGGAGAAAGGAAAATCGGAGGTGTCAGTATTACAGTATAGCAAAGGGGATTACAGAGGCATGAGGCAGGAGCTGGCCAAAATTGACTGGAAGGAGGCCCTAGCAGGGAAGACTGGAACAGCAATGGCAGGTATTCCTGGGAATAATGCAGAAGTTGCAGGATCAATTTATCCCAAAGAGGAGGAAAGATTCTAAGGGGAGTAAGAGGCACCCGTGGCTGACAAGGGAAGTCAAGGACAGCATAAAAATAAAAGGGAAGAAGATAACATAGCAAAGAAGAGTGGGAAGCCAGAGGATTGGGACTCTTTTAAAGAGCAACAGAAGATAACTAAAAGGGCAATATTGGGAGAAAAGATGAGGTACGAGGGTAAACTAGCCAATAATATAAAGGAGGATAGTAAAAGCTTTTTTAGGTATGTGAAGAGGAAAAAAATAGTCAAGGCAAATGTGGGTCCCTTGAAGACAGAAGCAGGGGAATTTATTAGGGGGAACAAGGAAATGGCAGAAGAGTTGAACCGGTACTTTGGATCTGTGTTCACTAAGGAGGATACAAACAATCTCCCAGATGTTCTAGTGGCCAGAGATCCTAGGGTGACAGAGGAACTGGAGGAAATCCACATTAGGCAGGAAAAAGGTTTGGGTAGACTAATGGGACTCAAGGCTGATAAATCCCCAGGGCCTGATGGTCTCCATCCCAGGGTGCTTAAGGAGGTGACTCTAGAAATTGTGGACGCATTAGTAATGATGTTCCAATGTTCTTTAGATTCCGGGTCAGTTCCTGTGGATTGGAGGGTAGCAAATCTTATCCCACTTTTCAAGAAAGGAGTGAGAGAGAAAACGGGAAATTATAGACCAGTTAGTCTGACATCAGTGGTGGGGAAGATGCTGGAGTCAATTATAAAAGACGAAATTGCGGAGCATTTGGATCGCAGTAACGGGATCGTTCCGAGTCAGCATGGATTTACGAAGGGGAAATCGTGCTTGACTAATCTACTGGAATTTTTTGAGGATGTAACTAGGAAAATTGACAGGGGAGAGCCGGTGGATGTGGTGTACCTCGACTTTCAGAAAGCCTTCGACAAGGTCCCACATAGGAGATTGGTGGGCAAAATTAGAGCACATGGTATTGGAGGTAGGGTACTGACATGGATAGAAAGTTGGTTGACAGACAGAAAGCAAAGAGTGGGGATTAATGGGTCCCTTTCAGAATGGCAGGCAGTGACTAGTGGGGTACCGCAAGGCTTGGTGTTGGGACCGCAGCTATTTACAATATACATCAATGACTTGGATGAAGGGATTAAAAGTACCATTAGCAAATTTGCCAATGATACAAAGCTAGGTGGCAGTGTGAACTGTGAGGAAGATGCTATGAGGTTGCAGGGTGACTTGGACAGGTTGTGTGAGTGGGCGGATGCATGGCAGATGCAGTTTAATGTGGATAAGTGTGAGGTTATCCACTTTGGTGGTAAGAATCGGAAGGCAGATTATTATTTGAATGGTGTCAAGTTAGGAAAAGGGGACGTACAACGTGATCTGGGTGTCTTAGTGCATTAGTCACTGAAAGGAAGCATGCAGGTGCAGCAGGCAGAGAAGAAAGCCAATGGAATGTTGGCATTCATAACAAGAGGAGTTGAGTATAGGAGCAAAGAGGTCTTTCTGCAGTTGTACAGGGCCCTAGTGAGACCGCACCTGGAGTACTGTGTGTAGTTTTGGTCTCCTAATTTGAGGAAGGATATTCTTGCTTTGAGGGCGTGCAGCATAGGTTTACTAGGTTAATTCCCGGAATGGCGTGACTGTCGTATGTTGAAAGACTGGATCGACTAGGCTTGTATACACTGGAATTTAGAAGGATGAGAGGAGATCTTATCGAAATGTATAAGATTATTAAGGGTTTGGACATGTTAGAGGCAGGAAACATGTTCCCAATGTTGGGGGAGTCCAGAACAAGGGGCCACAGTTTAAGAATAAGGGGTAGGCCATTTCGAACTGAGATGAGGAAAAACTTTTTCAGTCAGAGAGTTGTAAATCTGAGGAATTCTGTGCTTCAGAAGGCAGTGGAGGCCAATTCTCTGAATGCATTCAAGAGAGAGCTAGATAGAGCTCTTAAGGATAGCGGAGTCAGGGGGTATGGGGAGAAGGCAGGTACTGATTGAGAATGATCAGCCATGATCACATTGAATGGCGGTGCTGGTTCGAAGGGCCGAATGGCCTACTCCTGCACCTATTGTCTATTGGCTAATAGCCAATTCACTAACTTCTACCCCCTGACTCTTGAATTTCAGGCACGTTGCTGGTGTCTTCCACTGTGAAGACTGATGCAAAAAAGTGATTACATCCACTGCCATTTTCTTATTCCCCATTATCACTCCTCCTGCTTCGTTTTCCAGCGGAGCAACATCCACTCTTACATCTTTCCTACTCTCTGTACAACTGAAGAAACTCTTGTTATCTTTTTTTATATTACCAACTAGCTTACCTTAGTATTTCATCTATCCTCGCCGTATTGCCTTTTTAGTAACCTTCTGGTGCTCTTTTAAAGCTGCCCAATCCTCTGGCTTCGCACTAATCTTTGCAATGTTATACGCCTTCTCTTTTAGTTTTATATTGACCTTGCCTTCCCTTGTCAGCCATGGTCGCCTCATTCTCCAACAAGAATCTTTTTTCTTCGTTGGAATGAAAAGATCCTGCATCTTCCAAATTATTCCCAGAAATTCCTGCCATTGCTGCTAGGGTCCATCCCCGGTCAACTTTGGCTCGCTCCTCCTCCCTCTGCGGTCCGCTTTGCTCAGCTGTAATACCGACA